>NC_141036.1:36497500-36500000 GCF_052040795.2 Danio rerio | reverse complement strand
ACCTAAAGAAATCAAAAACTGACATTAAGGAGGTTAGTCAGCCTGATAATAAACATCCTGACTTACAAATTGTCTCTGAAACAGACATTTCCATCCAATCAGATAGTGATTTGCTCATAGGTTCAGTGGAGGTTTGTGGTGCCAGAAGATCTAAGAGAACTGAGAGTTCACACAACAACACTCCTGTTGTTCAAATTCAAACAGTTTCCAGAACACTAGGACCTAGAGAAATAGACAGATTATCTCAAAGCTTACCATCAGCACGCACAAATTTTTCAGAGTTTAGCAGAGCACTAATCAGCAAAATGCGTCTTTATGACATGTCATTAACAGAAGTCACCCAGCTAATGTCTCAAATTCTCACTGAATCTGAATTCAACAGTTTTGAGCATACTGTGACCTCTAAACTACAACATGCCAGTAGGGATGATTTGAGAGAGGGTGTTTTGAAAGCTCTAAAGAACATTGTTGGCCCAAAGATCGACTGGTCAAAAGTGACTTGTTGTGTGCAAAGGAAAGATGAATCTGTGAATGAATTCACTGAGAGATTTTGTCAATCCGCCATAACTTACAGTGGATTAGCTGATAATTCGGACAGTGTGCTAAATGATCAGGGACCCCTAGTCCGCATCTGGTCAGATGGCCTTGCAACTGAATACAGACAAGCTTTGCCATTTCTTAACATCACCTGGTCTTCCACCACTCTCAGAAATAATCTGAACAGTTTAGCTTTGTGGGAAAGAGACTCTTACATCAAAGACAGAGTCAGATTTGAAGCAGCCGCCACTAAGGTCAACACAGAAAAGACATCAAATCACAAATGTCTTAGGAAAAATATCTGTTGTCATTACTGTGGTAAAAAAGGACATTGGATGAGGGAGTGTAGAAAGAATAAAAAGAACTTTAAAGAGATGAACAGGGTAAATCAACTTCTGAACAGTTTGCTAAATGCCCTCAGCATACCCCTCCCCTCAACACTAAATCCATTGAGCTGTCCACAAAGATGCTAACCATTTTTTGGCTGTTAGTGCTTAATGTCCCAGTTCATTTACAATTAAGATGAAAGACTCTTTGTAAAAAGACACAAAGGAAACTTCTTCCTTTGTATTAGGGAACTCTGCTTAAGTCCACTTACAGCCTTGAATGTGTTTTAACACATATTTTCAATCACTACCCATTCAATGTTATGATGTCTGATAGGACTGATATTTATTGAATGATAGTTTGTGTCTCACATTTTAAAAGTTTGCCCACCACACTCAGGGACAGAACAGGACACACAAACCAGTGAGGAGCCCAGGGCAGATCTGAAAGCAACAGGCTTCAGGGGCCGCACCCTGTGGTGAAGACTCCCTTTTTCCCCATTTATCCTCACCTCACTGTTTTATAGGTGTCATAACTTTAAAGGGTCACGAAACACCAAAACACATTTTTTGAGCTGTTGACAGTCGTATATGTGTCCCACACTGCTAAAAACACTATTAGGACACCTATATTTCACTAAAAAGTGTAAATTGGTTGTTTTTGCGTTATTTCAAGCAAACTCGTACTTCCTGTTTGAAACTAATTTTTGAAGCTGCGTCACGGTCATGACATAATAGCGTGTATTCCAGCGTGCAGACTGGGTGTCTGTGCCAGAGTGAGTCTTATTACGTCTTACAGTGTGATACATTAATGCATGAGTAAGGCTTGGTTCAAACCAATCAGCGCGCTCTATTGTGCAACTTCATTAATATTCATTACTATCACCGTGTTTGTAGGACAGAGACGCCACGTTGTGTTGGCAAAACAAGCGTGAAGTGTTGCTTTTATAGTTTGCTGCCGTTAAGTTTCGTTTTCATTTTCTCTCTGTGAGAGCTTATCTGGATCACGTGTGGATTAACAGTGAACGCGACGCTCGACAACAGTAACTTACGTGTCTAAGGAGGATTATTGTTTACCTGAGAGCTGTTCTCATCTGCAAACGCTGAAATCTGGATTTGCTTGTAGTATTCTCTCCATAAAGACGCGGCTCTAGTTGCTGGTGATTGTCCTGTCTCTACAGATTTGGTAAGTGAGCGACCAGTGCTCTTTGTTTATTCAGTTTGCTCGTATCGAATTAAGTTAACTATAGCACTGAGTGCAGAAATGTTAGCACCGCATTTAGTGACCGGAATAACACACGCGGCTTTCTGACGCTACCTGCCGTGTGCATCTAAGTTTCCGGGAAATGCGGAGTTTTTTTTTTCTCTCATTCGCCGTGAGGTATTAAACATTGCATGAAAAATACACGCTTAGAGCTGTTCCTCGAATCAAATACCTCGTTTGTCGCGAGGGGCATGAATGAATTCCCTGAATGAAAGAGCCAAACTGCAGTTAAAGTCCAACATTTATTAATTCAGCAAATAATTCGACTACAGATGTCCATGTAGGTTAATCACCATCGCTTTCTCCTGTCTGTGTGTATGTGTATTTTGACTCTGAAACTCGCGCGTGCACAAATAGACACTCCCACACCATC
>NC_141036.1:36435000-36487500 GCF_052040795.2 Danio rerio | reverse complement strand
TACATGATCTTTCAAACGTCCTAGTATGCTGATTTGATCTTCAATAAACTTTTATTCTTTATTTATCTGATAAAACCAAAGAGAAAAGAAACCAAAAAGAACATGATAAATTTGAAAAGTAATTGTGACATGATAAATCTTTTTTTACTTTTGCTGAATTTAATGAACTCTCCTTGAATGTCTTTTTCTCCATCAATGGAGTAAGTTGCATACTATTGGTTTTTGGAATTATCTTGGAAAGTGTCTTAATGTTTAAGGAAGTTGTTGGTAGTGATTTAATGATTGAGAGCCTTATCTTCATAGGAACAGCTGACATTAAAGAAAACCTCATTATGTCATGAAATGTTTTTGTTTTAAATTGCTGATGTGTGCTTTGCGACTTGGGTTTTGTGCTTGCTTTCTGCAATGCTTGAGCATTTTTTTGCTGCGGCATTAAAAAAAATCTTTCCCAAAGCTGCCATCTAGTGGTCAGATTGTGTATCACAAGTTTTATTCTCTACTCTTCTCTTCAGGTTGCTTGCAAAGTCAAATCGTCTCACTACCACCCGAAATGCAGTGTGGGCCCTGTCCAACCTGTGCAGAGGGAAAAATCCCCCTCCGGACTTCGCAAAGGTGAGATCCCTAAACCGTTCTGGATGAACCACATTCCAACTGCATAGTTATCAAGTTTCTTTGATCCACACAATCTTTCTCTTTGTGTAAACCATTGTTGTTGTTTTTTCCGTAAAAATGATACATATACTTAAAGGATATTGTTCCTGCTTTACAGGTGTCACCCTGCCTTAGCGTGCTCTCCAGATTGCTCTTTAGCAGCGATCCTGATGTCCTTGCAGATGCTTGCTGGGCTCTTTCATACCTGTCAGACGGACCCAATGACAAAATCCAGACAGTCATTGACTCAGGCGTGTGCCGCAGACTGGTGGAGTTGCTCATGTGAGGATCAGACATGCTAATGCAAACAATAGCTCTCGTTGAACTACAGTAGCTTAACATCCATCTGTGTTGTTCTTTAACAGGCACAGTGATTACAAAGTGGTGTCTCCTGCATTGAGAGCAGTGGGAAACATTGTAACCGGAGATGATATTCAAACCCAGGTAGTGGAGGAACTTTGTTAGATGCTGAGTTGTCCAGAGAGTGTTAAACTGAAGCAGTTTTCTGACCTGTTTTGCTGCTTTGTTGTTTGTCAGGTGATTCTGAACTGCTCCGCTCTACCCTGCCTGCTCCATTTACTCAGCAGTCCAAAGGAATCCATCAAAAAAGAGGCCTGTTGGACCGTCTCTAATATCACCGCCGGGAACAGAGCGCAAATCCAGGTACTTAAGAATGACTATCATAGGATTGACACCACATGCATAAAGGCTCTTATGTATTTCAAACACGTTTGAAGAAATAACAATTATGGAGTTACGTGACATCATTCCAAGGCTAAAATGAATGTCATAACCTACTCAAAAATTATGAATAAACTTAACACCCTCAGGCTATCCAAGATGTTGGTTTACAGATTTAAGTGCACTGTCTGGTGGGTGTTTTTTTTTTTTTTTTTTGTCGTCAAGTAGGATGCTGTCCTGCATTAACATCTCTGTTGATCTTAAAACATTATTCCTGTTTAAAAATGTAAATCATGCCTTTTCCTTAACCCTAACTGGGGATTTAAAGATCAATAACAATGAGATAGAAGCACATAATCCTGACTGTAAGACCTAAATTTTCCATTACTGGAAACTTGCGCTTAAATCTGATTGGCTGATTGGAACATTGTTCCAGGATCAACATAGAGGTTAATCTAGAAACATGTCCTACTTGGGGCGTCACTGTGGCACAGTGGGTAGCACGATTGCCTCACAGCAAGAAGGTCATTGGTTCGAGCCTCGGCTGGGTCAATTGGCATTTCCGTGTGGAGTTTGCATGTTCTCCTTGTGGGTTTCCCCCACATTCTAAAGACATGTACTGTAGGTGAATTGAATAAGCTTAATTGGCTGTAGTGTATGAGTGTGAATGAGAGTGTATGGATGTTTCCCAATGTTGGGTTGGGGCTGTAAGGGCATCCATTGCATAAAACATGTGCTGGATGAGTTGATGGTTCATTTCGCTGTGGTGACCCCTGATTAACAAAAGGCACTAAGCTGAAAAAAAAAAGAATGAATAAATGTTCTACTTGGTGAAATCACATTAACTGAACTATCCATTGCAACTTTTTAGTCGAAATGCTTTCCTAAAGCAGTTGCTAAGCTTCTAGCTGTTAAATTCTCACACAACATCATTATACATTGATATTTAGATGCTTGGTTAGCACTGCTTTGGTCTTGTTTAGCGCTGCAGTGCAGGGTTAACAACACAAAAGTGGTGCTAACCAAGAATCTAAAATTACAAGTTAACCTGGTGTTTGGAACAATGGTAAACTGAAATTAAGCGCAGTGCAAAAAGCCCTATTGTGTCTGAACAGCTGTGATTTGATGCTTTTCTGTTGCAGGCAGTGATTGATTCCAACGTATTCCCAGTGCTGATTGAGATACTGCAGAAAGCTGAGTTCCGCACCAGGAAAGAGGCTGCGTGGGCGATAACCAACGCCACTTCAGGAGGCACACCAGAGCAGATCAGGTACACTGTGGGCTCTTGCTGTGGGTTTTACCTTGTTCTCAGAGTTTAAAAGGATTTTTTGGGGATTCAAGAGGAATCATTTTGCTTTAATGTGTTTTTTTTAAATGGTCTTATGTAGTCTATGTGCAATGTAATAACTTAAGGACATCATGTGGGTGGTTTTGGTATCTAGACTTGAAGGGTTTAGTAAGTTTAAATAAGAGTTTTGATTATTCTAATGCTGATCGATCGACCCTTATTGATCTTTAATGTAAGTTCTTGGACTGCAGATTTTACTTAAATTTATTTGAATAATTTAATGTTACCTGGTCACTTGTAGCACTTCAATACATATTTACTTTATAAATCACACCTTTTAAAATGCAGTAAAAAAACAAATTAATAAAGCTTTTCATAAGCATTTGTAATGTCCTGTAAAAGAATGGAAGTAATTGTGCTTTACCCACACAGATATTTGGTCTCTCTCAACACCATAAAGCCCATGTGTGACCTGCTCACGGTGATGGACTCAAAGATCGTGCAGGTGGCTCTGAACGGCCTCGAAAACATCCTTAGACTGGGAGAACAGGAGTCCAAACAGAACGGAACGGGCATCAACCCTTACTGTGCCCTCATCGAAGAGGCTTACGGTAGGCATACTACACCTCACCAATAATCATCAAATTCTGGTGTTTTGATTGGAATATTGGATAGAGGGTAACAAAGCTGAATCACTGAATCAAGTGCTATTACATGATACATTTTTTGCCTCATTTGGATAAAGACATCACATCATTTCACTGAAGAAAGTTGAATAAAAAGCTTGTTCTTTGACATTGTGCTAAGCTTAATACAGTTTTAACCTTGTCTAAATGTAATTGTTACTTTTGTTTTTGGTAGTGTGATTTATTGTTTAAAAACAAAAAGATGAAATTTACTACTTCATTATTATTCTTGTGATAATAATACCTTTAAAAATTCTATGGATATTTCAATGTATTGCTTTACAGAGTTCTTTTGGCAAAAGACATAACTATTTGTAGTTTTGCTTATTATTATTATGAATTTAATTGATTAAAAATTGCTCCTTTTTTAATTATTTTAAAGTTCTCTCATAGTAACGTGGAATAACTTGCAAAATACTGGAAATTTATTTCAAAAAGTAGTTTGTAAACTAATTATAAGTGACAATAAGCATATGTTATAATTTTATTCAATAATATCACAAAAAGCAAAATAAATTATTAGCCCTAACTGAGCCCACAGCATTCAAAAACACTCTAAATATTAATTTTAGGTCCCCTCATTCCACAGCAAATAAGTTGACTAAAAATTTGCTCTAACAAGCAGTTGGACAGGTGTACCTAATAAAGTGGCCAGTGAGTGTATTTTTTTAATAGTATTCAGAAACAAAAAATGCAAAACAAACTGAGAGTAGTGATGTTCATTATAAACTTATAAACAAATGTTCTTATTTTTAGATTTACTATAAATCAAATATATTTGCAGCAGAACTGATACTAGAGCTATAAGGGAAATGTGAATTACAACATCTCACTTGCCACTGATTAAGTGCCAATTCAAATGTTTGCACACTTGTGCGTGTTTTGCTTGCTTGATGTCAGTTATATTGGGTCATTTGCTTTTGGAGCATGAAGTTGCATCTCATTTTCAATGAAGAAAGTGGGACTTGTGTATTAGGGAATATCTTCAAAATGCAAATGCATTCATGCAAACCCTGTTTTACATGTTCTGTTTGCAAATTTGTTTGGCTGATTTGTGCCCTCAGGCTTGGATAAAATTGAGTTCCTGCAGAGCCACGAGAATCAGGAGATTTACCAGAAGGCCTTTGACCTGATCGAGCACTACTTTGGCGTGGAGGAGGAGGATGCCAGCATCGTTCCGCAGGTGGATCAGAATCAAGGCCAGTACATTTTCCAGCAGTCTGAGGGACCGATGGAAGGCTTTCAGCTCTAACCTTTATCCGTGCTCTATTGGCCAAGCATCCTCCATCCTGCCTGGGGTCTCCTCTTCCTCCTCCGCAGCACAGGTCTCCAGCTCTAGAGACCGTGACACTCACAGCAGGGAAGACTCCTGCGCACCCCAAACCGACCCACTAAATCTTCCATTTCCATCCAGCCCCATCTTCCTAGCTCCTTTATCAAGGCAGATCATACAGAAAGAGGGCAAAGCTGTAGTCGAAGTCCTGTTGTGACATACAAAAAGCATCTTATCATTGTTGTTATTTTTGTTCTTATTAGGCACTGGTGTCCTGATTACTCCATATCCCTTAAGAAATGTGAAACTACCTCTTCAATCAGAAAACGAAGTGTGTGACAGACACCCAGCCTTTAGCTCCGACAGTTCTCTGCTCTTGTGAAGTAAATGCTTCTATGCAAACAGTTGTGTGTTCCTGCGTGGCAGAATTCACAAGGTCTAACGTACTCTTTGGCCAGACAGAGTAATGTATTTGCATTGATACATTTGCGTTTGGATGAATTCCACGACTTTGTGTGCAAACGCGCCCATCGTTCATGTCGCGCCATGTTTGTTCACAGTGTATCCTGAGGGCATGTCATGCCTAATTACACTATTTATTCTGACGTTTTTGACCTGGGAGATTCAGAGCCGTATTTATTGTGCTTTTTGGAAGGAATCGGTCCGTGGTGTTCGACCAGACCTAAAGCATTAAAAGCCTTGCATGCAATTATTTAAGTGTGGTCATGTGATCACTAAGATGCAGTTGTTTGTATGTATGCATATCATTGAGGGTTTGTTTTTTTCTCTCATCTCACCTGAAGGTGTTTCTTTTTGTGCGGACTGGCTTTAATCTGATTTATTTAATGATGGCATTAGTGTTGAGATGTAGTCAAATGTGTATATTATATATACATTGAGGGTAGGAGGAGAAGGTTTTTCAGTGAAATGGTCTTGGTGTGCAGTGAAATAGTTGTGTAAGGAAAGCGTCTTTCGTTACATTTGTTCATTCAGAGAGCTTTTCCTCATATGTCCCCACTAGCGCTCGCAAATCTTTTCCTTTAAGGAAATATTTTAATTCTTGTAGTTTGTAATTTCTTCTGTTTCTTTATTTTAAGCGCTTCATCTGAATTTACATACATTTGTAATGAAACATGTCTGGCACCTGACACAAAGTTCTTTTGCTTTTTTAGTGTGTTTATTTACTTTGTTCAGCCCATGAATTACTTGCACCCATTGTTTTTTTGTTTGTTTGATTGATTGACCCAAATAAGAGTTATAATAAGGAAAATTCATTATATTTACAAAGGAAAGAAATCATTGAGATTGTAAAATGAAACTTTATCAAGCACATTGGATTGTGTATAGTTTTGTAAAATTTCTCATGTTTGTACAATGTTTTCTAAGTTTGGGTTGTTTTTTTCGCATCAGGAGAAACCCATCTGTATTTTAAGTTATCATTGGTACAAACCAACAGTATAGAGGAGATCATTGCTTTCCTCGAGGACAAATGCCGATAATGTGTGAAATGTAGACGAATAAAATATTCTGTTACACATTTAAATATGAACAGTGTGACTTTAATTGAGCATGTAATGCAAGGCCTTGCTGTATTGTAAATGTGATTTACTAAAACGTTTTATGATACAGGAATCATTCATTCATCTTCTTTTCAGCTTAGTCCCTTTATTAATCAGGCGTCGCCACAAGGGAATCTTATCCAGCATGTTTTACCCTACTACAGCAATTTTTTTCTCTGTTTATGAACATAATAATGAAACTCCTCCAGTGATCAGAGACTTCCATGCTTTACGATTATTTGCAGAAGCAATAAAAATGTGCACTCCCTGTCAGATTTTCTGTTGCTTTACAGGTGTCAGGCAAAACAAAACCAAGTTTGACATTTAAGGATATAAACATGCAACAGATAGTTTCGATGTTTGATGCAGATTTGCTATAATATGATAATATATGTGAAAGTAAATAAATTTAAGCAAGGCCAGTGTATTTACATAGCAAATTCCATACACGTTGCTTGTTCAAAGTGTTTTACATAAACAGGAATAGAAGAAATCAGTATAAGAAAAAATAATTAAATGAGTTAAACAGATTAAAATGTTTTGAAACGAGTTATAAAAGAATAAAACAGAAAAGAAAGACATTCCTCTCATTTTCTTTTCGGCTTGGGCTTTTTAATCAATCGGGTGTTGCCTGATTGAGCGTTTTTGAATTTGATTGTGCCGGTTTAAAAAAAAATCGTGTTTCAATGTGATTCTGTTGTGTTGTGGTTCTGGTTTTGGTTGCTGTATGGGTAAAAAATATTAGTTAAATTAGCTAGGCTAAATTTTAATGTAACTAAATTAAAATAAAATATTAAATCTGCTATTTTGGGCGGTTTTTGGACAGCTTTTTGGATGGGAAAAGTCAGCTATCTGGCAACACACGGAGAGAACACGCAATCTCCATACAAAAATGCCATGTGACCCAGCCGGGACTCGAACCAATGACCCTCTTGCTGTGAGGCGACAGCTGCCCAAAAGAAAGACAAAATAAATTAATTTAAATGAAGTTCTATGTCCTCCTAAGAGCCCAAGAAAGATGGCAGATCCTGAAGCAACTGAAATGAGGTTCAACTGACCAACATAAAAGTTTGATATTTATCTAGTCATATGCATGGTTCTGCTTGACATTACTCTGAAAACAGCCCAGTATGAAAATAGAAAGTTTAAATTTGCAAGATTTTTAGCTTTAACGTTTGGCAGACGCTTTAATTTTTCAGACTGTAAATAAGAGTTTGTATGCCTGCGCCATTCGGCCTTTTGAGACCACGCCCCTCTACCGTTACCCATTCTTCAGACGAACCAGCTTCAAACCTTTAAAAGTGCTGGCAGTCAGTGTGGAAGTCCACAAACGCGGAGGTAATATAATTGTCTTTTTCAACATATACTGTATGTTTATCAAATTTTAATGTTTAATGACGCTTACAATAAGCGAAGTCGCGCTGTACAGTAAAACGCGTATGAATCAACGATAAAATTAAGAAAATGCGATTTCTCCCATGGACGGTTTTCCAAATCTGTTGACATCTGTTAGATTTTGTAGTGATGTGTAACTTAACGTATACAAGATGCTAACGTTACAAGACAAAAAAGTGTCACCAATCACTAATTATTTTCCAAATTGCTATAATCTATCGTGTAACGTTAGGCTATATCTTTTTATTATTTTATTTTGGTAGGCCTAACATGTCATTTGTTTTATTTACCTGCCAAAATAGTAGTTTTCAACAGTAAAGTTTAAAAAAATGCATATATATATATATATATATATATATATATATATATATATATATATATATATATATATATATATATATATATATATATATATGTAGTATGTGCCTAATGTTATAAATATTGCACCAGTTTTGTGACTATACCTGCCATTACAGACTTTAAACTGGATTGAGTTATCTTCCTGACTATGTTATAGACAGAAAATTGTCACTTTCTCCTTATTGACGAGATCTGAAGCATTAAAATGTATCTCAGAGAACATCCTTATACCAAGGATTTTTAAAAAATGAGAACTGTAATGTTTAATGTCAAAGTAAATGTAGCGCTGACCAAAAAGGTGGTTGTTTAAGTCTTTTAATATTTTTTTTCATCCAAGTCTCGTGTTCCTAGCATTATGCTATGTATGTTATGCTATGTAGTTTAAATGTGTCAGTTATGTCAACTTCAAGCACTGTTAGAAAGGTGTAAAGTAACAAAAAAAGTTTAAGAAGTTACAGTGTATGAGAAAAGTTTCTTTTTTTTCTTTTAAATCAAATAATGCACTGTACACCTATAGGAAAATGAGTCTTCGAAGCTATATCATTCTTATTAATAAAGTTGCACCTCATTCACAACAAAGCGTGCTGATTGGTTCCAACAAAGTCTTTCTAATTAATTAATGCTGAAAACTAATTGACGTCACCATGTATCGGCCAATACAGACAGCCAATCTCCATGCTGGATTTTACACATTGATCTCATTGCTGTGATGTTGCTTCAAAATGTTCTTTTTAAACCGGAAGAACGAATTTGCTCAAATCAACACAAAACAACCAATTTTTACTTTCTTCATGAAATATATGTGTCCTAATAGTGTTTTTAGTTAGGTGGGACATAAATACAGTTGAAGTCAGAATTATTAGCCCCACTGTTTATTTTTTCTCCAATGTCTCCAATGAGATTATTTTTCAACACAATTCTAGCCTCAATAAAAACTCATTTCTAGTAACTAATTTATTTGATCTTTGCCATGATGACAGTAAATAATATTTTACTAAATATTTTTCATGACACTTCTATACAGCTTTAAGTGACATTTAAAGGCTTAACTAGGTTAATTTAGGTTAACTATGCAGAATAGGGTAATTAGGCAAGCTATTGTATAACGATGGTTTGTTCTGTAAAAAATATAGAACTTAAAGGGGCTAATAAATTTGAACTTAAAATGTTTGTTAAAATATTTCTTTCTCCAGAAGAAAAAATATTATCAGACATCCTTTGAAAATTTCCTTGCTCTGTTAAACATCATTTGGGAAAAAAAAATTTAAAAGAAAAAAAATCCAAAGGGGGCTGATAAATCTGACTTCAACTGTATGTCTGTCAACATCTCAAAAATGTGTTTTTGTGTTTCATGACACTTAAACTTTCTGTCACTATACTGTTTCATAAAAGCAATATGTTACTGAAATTATGCCATTAATTTAGCAATTTTTATAAAAAAATATCCATTAGAATAATGACACAAATTACAATTGGTTAATTAAAGTGCCATTCTTCTGCTAGATGTTTTCAGTTAAAGCAAGTCACTATAGAAACGGCAATGCAATTGTAAAAAGTGTTATAATGAGAATATATAACAGTTTGGAACACAATATTTGTTTATGCAAAATATTGTAAACTATTTCCATGGGACCTAAACCATAAAAACAATGTTTATCATCGACGTCACAACCTGGGCTGTTTGATTCATGTCCTCTGAATCAGTCTGTATTGTGGTTTACAGGTGAGAGGATGGCACGCAAGTGTGACTGACTGGAAAAATAAAAACAAAAGCCGAGACTTAATGTGAGTCATTTATAATTGTTAATGATGTTGCTTTTTAATTCCACAGAAAAGAAGGTGAAGCTTTTTTGCAGTTGTACTCAGGTGAAGCATGTCCAGGAAGTCTGGGTCTGACACAGCAAGAAGTATGTAAACGCCTTCAAATATACAGGTTTGACAATGATGTTTATAGCAGTGATAAATGGCACTGCAAAAGTCAGAAAATAATAGTTTTATGAGTCTGGTGTGCAAAAATCCTTAACTGACTTGTTCAAAATGCCAGCTGCTCGCCCGTGTATTGAAGCAATCCCCCATGGCCATCTTCACTGTGTTCCACACAATTCCTTCATGTTGTCCCAACACAAATTGATTAAGTTAACTTAATTGTTTTTACATATTTAAGTGGATTGAACATAAAACAATTAAGTTAAACAAGAATTATATTGATTCAGCTTGTTTTAAATTAGTAGTAAACAAGCAGCAACACACATATATATATATATATATATATATATATATATATATATATATATATATATATATATATTTTTTTTTTTTTTTTTTTAATGAATTCAACACCATGTCTAATGAAATGTTCAGACAGCAGATTACTGATTCGCATCACGGTAGTTGATAGAATCGACTGATCTAATATGTAATAAGTGGCTAGTTCATACAAATTCAAAAGATTTCATATGTACATTTATAACCCCTAAACCTACCCATCTTTGGAGGATGTGTAAATCGTACTAAAATCTTACTCATATGAATTAGCCACTAATACACAAAGTAAAAATTTTAGGAGAAAGTTAGGAGGTCAGAATAATAACATAGATTGCAGTTTTTATTAAACTTTTTTTCTCACTAGCTGGCGCCTTAAATTCCTCTTATAAAAACAACACTTTTAAGCGTAATTTTAGCATAGCTCTTGAAACATTCCAATTTAGCCATCTCATTAAATTTCAAATGCTAAATAGTTTTATTAAAATGTCTCTGTCCATGTCACAATATCACAGCAGGGAAAATATACTAAATAAATGAGAAAGAAGCCATTTTTTGATAAATTCATCTTATTTCAATGGCTGAGTGATGATGCTAAATGCATCTGATTATTTTGTCTTATACTGTTATTGTTTTGAAGACATTCAACAATATACACTCTTTAGTTTCTTTATAATGATTTATTGAGTTTTTAATAATTTATGGTTGTTTAATTACAAAGCATTACAAACAGAAAGAGATTAATAGAAAAACAGCTTATGTAGATTACATTAATATAAATTCAGTTTTAGAACTAAAAGTAAAACTTATGTACATTTTCTACAGTGAATTATAGAAATTGACTAAAATGTCATTCAGTGTTGCAGTGGTTTATGTCAAACAGTCTTGTCAGGGATATTTATAAAAATAATCATTTAACAAAATGGAATTAAAGACAACTAAAAGACTTAAGGATCAGTTTCATGAGACGAAATAAATACAATTTCACATACTTTATACTTTCTGTCATTCAAACTAACAGGATTAACCCATTTGGCAGCTTGTGTTTTAATAATTAAAGACATTCTGACGATTTGTATCAGTGCATTTAGTTATATATATATATATATATATATATAGAGAGAGAGAGAGAGAGAGATAGAGAGAGAATAATGAAGTTATTTGAAACATTATAGCAGACACTTACTTTTAATATTATTAAAATTATATATAAATATAAATATTTTTGAACATTTTCATTTTGCACTAGTTTGGAAATAGCAGCTCACACAAATTAAATATTCTAATAAAAATTAATCCTTGAGTCATAAATATATTTAGGGATGACAGACATTCCTTATGATATTTTCTGTCAACTATCTAACCATTTTTTATGGTTAATACAAAAAAGTATAGATTTATTACTGAAGTTTAAGCATTTTAAAAACAGAATCATCAGTATTTGAGAAGCTCACTGCCCTTGCGTCTTGGTTTCTCTGACTTTATTTGGTTATTTAAACTCTTTCCCTTTCACACAATCATGGTGAGTCATTTCAATCACCTCAACAAATATTTGACAAGAGCAGTTTTATCACATCATCAGCTTCAGAGTTTATCAGAGTTTCATCATCATCAGAGTTTCAATGAAAGATCTAAAAAGCTGAGTATATGTTATTTTGTGTTGAGCTGAAAATTTGCCTGTTCAGGTGACAAAACTGGACATGCTAGTTCAGAGAGGGGGAATGCCATGAAACAACACCTGAGAACTTCATGCCACTGGCAACAATCGCTCCACCGTCTGCTTTGGTGGTTTTTCTGAATGATGTTTTACACAAGTGACAATAAAGAACTGATTCATTATCCCATTTTAAATCACATGGTTAAAAATGCCTGTTTATGGGTCATTGCATATTTGCACCTCACATTTCAAGTTTCTTAAACAGACGTTTGATACTGATGTTTGTAGTATTATGCTGGAGTGAAAGATAAAATGAATGCATTTAACATTTGCACAAAACATCTTAGAGAAAATAGAGAAAAACATCTTTAAATCTACATTCAAATTGAGCTAAATGACTGCAGTTTCTTACAATTTAGATGGCTGTAGAAAATAGATTGCAACATGACCCATTTCCCTGTCTGAGGCGAGAGTTTGGGGCTGATCTAAATGTTACAGAATCAGTCAAACCTTCTGGCACTCTCGCTGTCTCTTAATTTATGTCATAGTATCAGTGATGTTGAGGCCTCCAGCCAAGAGAGTCTGTTACACGAAAGAGATCAGAAAAAAAGGAAACAAAAAAAGATAGTTTCATTCTGGAATGGATATGGATGAGGATGATGTCTGTAGATGTCATAGTATGGGTGCCAGCTTCCTGAAAATTCATTTTAAGTAAAAAAATTTCTCTTTGAGATGATTGTTGATATATACTGTAAAAATTGAAAGTGTTACTTAATGAGCAGAACAATAGAAAATAAACAGTAGGTTTATATTAGTTATTATTGTAGATTATTTTTGAAGGTTAATATTTAACAGTATTTATTATAAGGAAAAAGTTAACTATAATAAAAAAATGTAAATGAATTAATGTTATTAGTTAGGTTTGAAAGTTTATTTAAATACTTTCGATTTATTGTTAGTTTAATAATGGTATACTGAAAATCAAATGTAATAAATTAAAACATTTACTGAAGAGAGTCAATGTTAGAAAAGTTGTATGTATTGTTGTATAGATTTATATAAATCTTTACTTTAAATCAATGGTTTTAACTTAATTCCTAGAGCACAGCAGTTCTGCACATTTTAGCTCCAACCACCTCCAACTCACCAGCTTAATAGTCTCTATTGACCTTATTCTTTAATGCAGAAGTGTGCTCATTTTTACAATTATTTTAGAACTTCCGATTCAGTCGCCTTTGGAAGAAATGACTAGGAATAATAATCAGTAGAAACGGTCAAACTACTTGCTCTATAAACAAGTGTGTTCATGTCTATACATAAAAAGTTGAATAATATTGTGTGAAAATATCGGTTTGCAACATCAAGCAGCAGAACGAGCTTTTTTAAAGTCTAAAAAACAACGGAAGTGCATGAGACCAGAAGCCTCAAGCCAAAAAGTTTTAAATGGTTGCGCCCGGTGGTACGTGAAAAATAAAGCTGTGGTCAAATTAGAGTTTAAACAATGCAAAATTCTGTTGTATGGTGCTGCGAAAAGGGACGGGATTAAACAAGATGATTAGACATTAAAAAAGCGAACGATTGCTCCATATTTTCAATTTCTGTCCAGAGAAATCATGTTTTGATCCTTGATTGGTCTCAGACAGTCAGTGATGCGATTCGCAGGTCGGAGTTTACCAAGCTTGAACTTTGCAAAGCAGTGAACTACAAAACTTGCTGAACGAACTTGCATTTCTGGTCTGATGCATTCGCATGCAAATGAATGGAAGTCCCGTGTGACCGCAGCTTAAGGTGAATAGTCTTGAACACCTTGATTATTTGGATCAGCTGTGTTTGATTGGGGTTGGAGCAAAACCCTCCAGGAATTGAGTTTGAGACCTATGCTTTATATATTGGTAGCAAAGTTGATAAACAATTACATATAGAGACAACATAAGTGGAACAACTGATAAATATAGTCTGGTAAAGCATAATCCAATAATTTTCTTTTACACTAATTCGTAATTTTTAACAGAGTAGACTTTATTGTAAAATGATTGCAAATTTATACATGGTATATATATATATATATATATTTTTTTTTTCAACATATACACAAAAACATTAAGCGTTCAGCAATTAAATATTAATCATCAGAGTAATCACAGCATTTCATCATAGATTAAAAAAGAAGTCTATTCAAGTTAAACAAAGACATACTGTTAGCAAAATTATTGCATTGACTCCCGACATTGAATTCTTGCATCATATGAGTACCATTTTAGGTCGTGGTATTTATTATTATTCGTGTTTCTCTTCAGGCACGAATGACAGATTGGATATTGTGTAGACCGAATTCTCTTGTTTAAATTGCGACTCAGTCCCGGTCAAGCCCTTGATGTTCTCTGCACTCTTTCTAGCATATTCATAAACATTCTTCATGAATGCGTCTTTAGTATTGTGATCCTTTTTGAAAAGAATTATGTAAGATTTGGGCAAAAAGTGACAGCTCAGGATTCCATAGTTAGAAATAAGAATGACAACCATTTCCACAGCCGGCACGTATTTGCCACTGGTGGTGACATGAATCGGGATGAAGATGATCCACGCCATGAGGCAGATGACCATGCTGAAAGTGATGAACTTGGCTTCATTGTACTTCTGAGGTAGTTTTCTGCCTATATATGCAAACGTGAAGCAGAACACAGCCAACAAAGCTATATATCCCAGCATTAACCAAAACATCACATAGAATCCTTCGTTACATTCAAGTAGAATGGAGTCGGTCTGCACCTCTTTGTCTTTAAACGGCTTGTACAAGGTCAGCCAAACAGTGCAAATGATGATCTGTACCCCCATGCCGACGCTGACAATCATATATGGCTTATAGAGCATACAGAGAAGCTCCTTCAGCTCAAAGTTCATCTCGAACGCCAGCAGGATTTTTAAGGACTTGACCAGGATGCATGAGACGCACAGCGTGAAGCTGAAGCCGAAGATAACCTGCCTTGCCCTGCATGTCAAATCGCTCGGTTCGCCTACAAAGAAAACGACACTGATAAAACTGCCCAGCAGGGAGACAAGGATCAGATGACAAAGCGGCCCGCCTGCAGCCTTGACCACCGGAGAGTGTCTTTGCCAGAGGAATAGTGCGGACATGAAGAAGAGGAGAAGGACGCCGAGGGCAGCCAGTATCAGCAGGACAATAGCGAAGCCACTGTTCCAATCAAAGTATTCAAAAACCTTGGGATGACATTCAGTGCTGTTGGCCAATGACCACATGCTCTCACTGTCACATGGGGAACATTCATCAGCATCTGAAATTGAAAAACATTGCATTCGATTTGGAAAAAAAGATTAAAAAGGAGAATTCTTTCATTACAAACTAAAATATTTTTTAATCTTCAGAACACAAAGTACGATATTCATAATGAATTCTGAGGTTTCTGTCCTTCCACAGAAAGTCTATCCACCCTGAACTCTGATGCTTTAAATTATTCATAAAGATGAAGAAATAAATCCTTATGAATCGGTTTAATCTAAATCCAAGTCCTTTTATGCAAATTAAATCTGTTCTTCATATGAAGTGATGTCTCTTCAGAGGTCTCGGATATAACAGCTCAATTCATATTGATCTTCACAAATGTATTGAGATTTGGGTAAACAGACTTTTAGACAACGGCGGATCAGAGGTTTCTTAGATTTTATAAAAAATATTACTTCATTTTTTCCCCAAAGATGAACAATTTTCTTATACGTTTAAAAAACACAACAGTGAGTAAATGATGAATTTAAACTACGAGTAGATTTTACTCAAATTTGCCATAATGTCTAAAAGCTGCGTAACTTAAGTGACTTCTTTGTGAGAAATGCTAAACTAATTACAAGAAACTACACTCATTTTTGTTGATGAACTGAAACATTTATTTGCAAATCTGAGCATATTTTTCTGATAAAATGTCAGCAAGAAACTTGCCTGTTATGTTGGAATAATGGTTTTCCACACAGGTGAGGCACTCATAACAGCATGTGTGCTGACCCTCTGCTGTTTTCTTGTACTGGCCTGGCTGACAGCTGTTTGAACACCTAGATACCACTTTCTATGAAGAAACAAGTTGAAGACTGTTTTAGGAAAATCTTTATTGAAAGCACGATTTTCTCCATTTAAGAAAAAGCAATACTATTTTAAAAAAGACTATACAGTGCTGAGAAACAGAAGACTTTTAAAAAAATGTGGGGTTCCTGCTCTAAATCTTTATAAAGTAAACTGTAAAATGCAACAAGACATTTTACATGGTATACCAGTCGTACAATAGCATTTTGAGGCACCATGTCCCCTAAAGGGTATAATATTATAAGATTTTTGGAAATATAATTTTTTTTTACGTATTTGTGTTCTTCTGCATTGTTTTTTCTATAAGTGTGAGTAAAACTGGCATTACCCTTTAATGTTAATGTAATGACACATGCAAAAGCTGGGCATTGTAACATTTTAGCTGGTATTGTAAATATAACAAAATCAGATTTTATTAGAAAATATGTGGGTAAAACAGAGTATACATTACCTCAATTTCACTCAGATCATTGTGTATGTAGAGGAATCCACCATTGGTTGGATCATATTCTGCTATTATGTCATCAGCATGTTCGTCAGATTGATCTCCTTCCCACAGGAAGAGATCATAACCCAAATTAATATCACCATTCGCATCAAATTTGTACATTTTTCCTCCATTCTCAAAAGTGATGCTCCGCAACTGCCTAAGGAGCTGAAACAGAAAGTAAACAGCGGCTTTTAGAATGCTAATTGTGTGAGGCCAAAATAAAATCAGGCAGAAATTGTGTCATATTATGGTAAAATGTTACCTCCCAAGGCTGGAGAGCTGTAGAGTCCTGACATTGTCTTTCTGCACATAGTTTAGCCACAGCATTAGCAACAGCAGTGACGGCCATCTTAATGCTGAAAATCTTGTCTAAATTGGTGCTTTTCATCAGCTCCAGCACGGTATTGGAAGCATTGCCTGCGTTGAGTTTTAAAAATTCCTTCAGGAATGAATTGTTCATCTCATCTTCACTTTCAAACTGTAGATTCTTTAGGTACTGATGAAAAGATGTAAAATTTCCACTCTTGAAGGTAAAGCCCAGCACTTTCCCAATATCAGTGATGCTACCATCATTCAGAATATGTTTAGCCGTCGACCAGTTATCACTGGCAACCCACACCATGTTATTTGAAATGTTTCTACTCTGCAGCCCCTTAAATAGCAACTGCATTTGAGAGGATTTAGCAAACGAGATCACCACTCTAACTTTCGGATTGTTTTCAATGATGTTCAAGGTGTTTTCGATGTCTGTGTTTAGTTTCTGTTGATCTGCTAGTGAGTCTGGAAGGATTGCTTTAAAGGCGATGCAAATTCCCTCCGTTTCGGTGTGCTGTATGAAACCTTCCAAGGCAGAACGTCCATAATCTCCATCTGTAATGATAATGCCAACCCAGCTCCATTTGTTGGACTTGAGAAGTTTGGCCATGGCACAGGTTTGATACTCATCACTGGGCACAGTCCTCATGAAAGCAGGGAAACGACTTTTATCACTCAAAATCGTGGCTGTAGATGCGTAACTAATCTGCATAACAGATAAACAGACAGCAGCTTGTTACCTCAAGCTTAATTTTGATTTGAGCACTGTGAGAGGAGAACTTGTAAAGGCCTACCTGAGGTATCATCTGAAGGTTGAGATCTCGAGCAACTGCGATTGATATCTCGGATGAAGTGGTCCCAATTACTGCCATTATTGGCTGGACGGGTTGAGATGAGTCTTCTGGTGATTCACAGTCTGAGAACGGCCTCATAATATCATGGACAGCCCGCAGTGCAGTCGTGACATCAGAACATGTGTCGTAGATTCGGTATCCTAGAGTAATGTTCAAACTGCTCAACATGGGGGATTTGTTTGCCATTTCTACAGCATTAATCATCGCTAGAGCTTGATTTAGACCCTTTGTGTAGAACCTATAGAGGAACAAGAGACAATATGGTAAGCATAAGATGCTGTAGAAAAGACTTACTGGTATACACAGGATGATGATTATGCCTCATCCAATATTTGCTAAGATGACCTCTTAAGGCTCTGACTTTTTTCTGTTCTTCATTTGGGGGTTAATCTAAAATGCCTGAGCAGTGTTTTTTATTATATCAATAAAAAATAACCAGACACACTTCTGAGTGTCACTTTGATGAATATGTAAATATGCCCTGTGTGTTTTTCACTCATGTATAATAAGCATTTGGAAATTTGCATCAGCCCAGCAATTCGGCACGCCATGTCATGTCACATTTATTTATATAGCATCTTTTTAAAGTATAGCTTTAAGGCAAGCACATTTAATGCAAAACAATAATAACATTCCATTTCAGTATCTACAACAAACAACTCTTCAGTTTAATTATGTCACAGTGATGTTTATAATGCCCCAATTGTTTTCTGTGCCACACCTAAGTGTCATCTTCATGTTTCCTTGATTTGTTTCCTTAGATACTACTTGCCCTTGTTCCCTCTTTGGCAATGTTTCCCTTACCATTATAATAGGAGTACCAAATTATGTCGATAATTTTGTTTTTAATAAACAATAAAATAAACGTACTTAATTTAGATTATTTAAGTGATGGCATGTCATTTCTCTCTCTAGATGGTTACGTGTTTACATTTCTCTGCTCTCAATAGACCATGCAGTGGAGTTCTGCTTCAATCACACAACTGAGCACACTCCCACCAGCATTGTAATAATGGGTGTTGAAAAATATGAAAAAATTCTGCAGAGCCAGAGGAAAGTAAATACATCCTGCTTTTTTAAGGCTCAGAGCTGTGCTTCGTATTCAGTGTGTGACCCGTGTCTTTATCGCAATATCTGTTTGCTAGGCTATGTGCGTTGTATCAGTCGCAAAACTTCTAACATATGCCACAGATGTACATCTTGCATTTCAATCTTAAACCATCTTACATAATTACATTTTACATAATTATTTATATTTTTCATAGTAGTGGGTTGCAGCTGGAAGGGCATCCGCTGTGTAAAACATATGCCGGAATAGTTGGTGGTTCATTCCACTGTGGTGAACACTGATAAATAAGGGACTAAGCCAAAAGAAAATGAATGAATGAATAAATTAATAATCATATATAAGCAGACTAGAATGGATATAAAAATCATTTATTGCTTTAAATTTCTCAATAATCTGTCTTTATCTGTCACAAATGTTGCTGCAAATTCTGAGAACTTTGAAATATATCTGTGAAAATATATCCCTATATCAGGCCTTTAGCCAGCCTATTAAAAGGGGTGGTTCATTTTCATAAAAAGTGGACGTTTTTGCGGTTATTTGTCTCATTTTAGGTACATATTAAGCACTAATCTTTGCTGGATTTGCTGGATCAGAGGGTGATCATAACCACATTTTTTGAAAAAACAAAAATATTTCAACTTTAAATGTAGTGCTTACCATATCATTTTACCACAAAGTGTCCATTTGCAAATGTGTATTTAAATTGTAAGTTATTAAAATTTTATGAATAATGTTATGAGCATTTTAAATAAAAAATTAATTACATTTAATAAATCGAAAAAATATATTTTAAAAAACAAGTGTATTATCCTTCATCATTCAAAAAACAATTAAATATGTCAATCTTGCTTTTGTCATACTGTCAAAAATGGCACCAATGAACTCATATAAGGGCCAAATTCTGTCAGTGGGGGGGTGAATCTTTCGAACCACTCGTACCCCTCCTGGCTATAGGCCTGTATATAGTGATTTATATAGTTTTTTTAATGCATTAAAAAAGTGATTGCTTATTGAAAAGAACAAATTCTTTAAAATATAGGTCTGCAAAGTCTCTACAACATTTGTAGAGAAAAATGCTAAATATTTGAAAAATAGTTTTTCCACCACCATGTCACTTTAGGGCCTCCCTACTCTTGGCTTTTATATTTTAGATATTTGTTTACTCCATTTTATATTCTAAAAACGTTTTAAATACTTTTTAATGTATGTGTTGCATTAGAATGATATTTTTGTATTATTTATATGTTTTCCCTTTTTCTCACTTGTAATTTGTTTTATTTATAAATATTTTCCTAATGATTTAATGTTATGTAAATTAAATAATTAAAAAAACACTAAAGACGGAAACCAGACCGGACGTCTGTCTCAATTTTAGGTCTAAGTTAAACTGTAATCAAACAAAGAATTTGTACCCTACAAATGTATTACTGTTCATCAATTTTCCAAATAACAATTACCATTAAAACCTTCAGTCTCCAACATAAATACACACATTCAGCTGACTCCATTTCCCTTTAGTCTGACCTTCAGGACTGGATGAACGCTCACCTTATGCAGTCCGGATGCTCAGGGGCAGAGATGCTGTTGTTGCCGGTGTAGTTTACTGGCACCACTGCCTCATGGATGGGGAAAAGTCCTCCAATGATGATGTTTCCAGGGGCCGAGGCTCCCAACTGGCTGAACTGTGCAATTGAGGCTTCTGCGAGTTTCATCAGCCCAGCCCATAAGAGAATGAAGCTCATCAAATCCATGTTTTCCCTGAGTTCACCTGAGCGACTGACAGGTGTGCACTTACACATCATCACTTATAATGCCCAGAGCTTTAAAAAAAGTAAAAAGAGAAAACACACATGCACCACCTTCTCAAGCCCCTCCCCCACCCACAAATAAATATAAAGGAGGTTCTTTCCTTGCACAACAGGTGAAACATAACCAGTGCCAAAAACACCCTTAACAAAAGAACAACCAACCACCAGCCTGTGTTTTTTAGTGTATGTTTGGCAACGTGTTATTAGGGTAACTGAAATACGCTTGCTTTGTTCTACTGAATATTCATTTGTTCTACTAAAGAAGCAAAGCTATGTAATACTTACAATAATAAAATAAATTACGAAGACTAAAATGAGAATAAAAATTGATTCAAAATATGAATTAAATTGGTTACTATAATAACACTATCCAAACTTTGGCTATAGTCAGTTCTGAGCTTTATAAATTATTGACGTTAACTAGTGATCTGAACAGTCAAATCCAACTAATACAGTTTTAAAAGGAAAGTGAAAAAAAAGGTAATAAATAATAACTTACAAAAAGCAAACAAACAAAAACTAATGTTAAGTAATGCAGTACATTTACTTGTTATTTCCTGTTTTAAATGTCACCAGTAAATAAAAATAAATCTTGCAAGTGGCTAATTCACGCCACCTTGTGGTGGTGACGTGTTAGGTTCGGTTTTTATCAATGCAAAGAGCAAATTCTTTCATAGTTTGGTATTTATATAAATCAATTCTAAAGTATTGTTTTCTGTAGGAACAGTAATTGACTGCTACATTCATGTCTGGCACATTACTGCAGGTTTATTTGTGCTGCTTTTTTTTATCCCACTACTATTTTACCATTATTTTTTAAGAAGGTAAAAAAAGCTTTTAGAAATAGATAGTCTCAGAATTCTATGGGTAAAGGATTAAGATAACAAATCATGGATAGGATGCAACTCTGACGCTAATTTTGATTGATTGGATTAGATTGATAATAAATAATGTTATCACTAGGTTATTTGTCATTGGAAATATTGATTGTTTTCAACATTGTAATGGAATATTTTTCTTTAATACTTTATAAATCTACAAGATCAAATAATTTCAACTCAATTTTTGATATTATTTCATGATCAGCTATGAAATGATAAGATTAAGCAGCCAGCTGGCCGTTTGCACAAAGTAATCTGCAAATAAAACTGACATAAAAATGACATATAAAATATGGACAACCATACAAACATCATTTGGCATGTCAACGAATATTTCATCCTTAGCCAGTATCGGATATCTAAAGGATTTCATACCATTTCATACAGATATTAGGTTAAAAAATGGTCTCGATGTGGACTGAGCTACCTGCATTAAATGTTCCATAATGATGCACTCAAATCAAGTGAACAATTAGGAAATGAGTTTTCGCTCACAAAATACGAATTTTTCAGATATTTACAACTCAGACATTTCCTCACAACACATAAGGAGTAAAAAGGAATTAAAAACCCTTCTACAATAAAACAGTTTCTAAAAGATATACAAACTGAACTTGTGATCAATAAAATCATTTCTAAAGGGGACTCAATATTCTCATCTAAGAATACAAATAACACCTTACGGATAAGGGAGAAATGGGAGACTGAAATGAATAGAACAATTTCTCTGGAAACTTAGGAGGAAGTTGGCAGTGAAGTGGATTTTGTGACCAATTCTAATATACGGAGAGAATTCAAATGGAAGTTACACAATTAGATCTTTCAGAACTCCACAAACAATTTCAACATGTAACCCTTCCTGCTCTAACAAGTGCTGGAGAAATTGTGGACAGAATATTGTTAACCAAACACATTCTGTAGTCATGTCCTAAATTAAGTAACTTGGAAAGAAGTATTTAATGGCCTTAAGGAAATCTTCCATTATGAATTTTCTGAAGATCCCACACTTGCACTGCTAGGTGTATGCCCCAAGGGCTTTGATGACAGATAAAAAATGTACTTATTATTAATCAGAAAAATGTAACCTTCCCAAAACCCAAAACAACTATATCTTTAGACACATTTTTCCCATGCACCTCGCAAACAAGAAATCTACCAGGTTTTAGATACAAAACTATGTAAAGGTACAGTCTCTAAAACTGATAAAACTATTTCTTCATTTATTAGACAGTTAGGTTTCTCATCCTATTTTTAAATAAAGCAGAGCTGGAAATCAAATCTCATTCATGTTTTCACAGACAAGGAATGGTACAAGGCCCTGTCTTGTGTACAAACCTCTTCTATTCTCTGTAATCGTCATTCCCTACAATTCAAGTTATTGCATGGAGTATATTAGACTTAGGCAAAAATATCTAAATTAAATCCTTTTGATCCAAGTTGTGATCTCAACAAGCTCCAGCCTCTCTTTTTCATACTTTCTTGCTTTGTCATTCATTTTTAAAACAATTTCTGAATGATATCGTTTAGATATGGAGCCATGCCCCCCTAGTAGTATTTAATCCTACAAATGTTACAATCAAATGCACATGCCTTTTGTTTAATAATTGCTAAAAGGATTATAACACTGAACTGGAAAAAATCCTTCCTCACCCAGTTACATACATTTGATGCAAAAATAAAAAAATAAATTATATATATGACCTATTTTCCCTGCCCCTGGCTTAGTTATAAAATGGAGTGTTTTTTTTCCTACTGCTGTACCCTTTACATAACTTACATATATTTTCTGTCTTGTTGTATGGCCTACAATGTGCTACTTTTGTCTATGTTATTTTATCTATCTTATTAATATTATTATTATTTTAAAAAATATTTTAAATATTTTCCTTAATGCAATAATATGTTATTGTATTGCTTTATTCAGAGAGAGAAAAATGTGAGCAAATTGTGTCCTGCTGCTTGATCGAAACAGCTGATGCTGTGGCTCTCTGATAAAAAAAAAAAAATTAAAAAAAACAGTTAAACTAAAAATATTACTTATTACAAATCCTACTTTCTGCAGCTTTGAAGTGCATCACATGCAGATGGCAAAATTCTGAACCTCCACCATATAATGCTTGGATTTAAAAAGTGTGGGAACTATATCAAATAGAACAAATAACATATGCATTACGACTTCCAAAACTATTTTCCTAAAGAGATGGTCTCCTGTAATGAATTAAATTTTTCAATAATGTGCCATAAATGAGTCTTTCAAGCATCAGAGAATTTTCTTCATTTCCTCACTTTATCTCTTTTTTAAAATCATTTTTTAATCTAGCTAGAAATTGATGCTCTAATAAAAAACTGTTACAATGTATTGCACTCCATGCAATGTTGTATTATCTAATAAAAATAAGGAAAAAAATAATAGCTATATAATTAATATAGGCTTCTTGGCATTGGTCAAGGCCCCCTAATTCCCAGGGGCCCTAAGTGGCTGCTTATACCTCTTGATTAAATCCGCCCCTACATTCAAGTTTGTTTTATTATAATTGGCTGGGTCAGTTGGCATTTCTATGTGGAATTTGCATGTTCTCCCCATGTTTGCGTGGGTTTCCTCCGGGTGCTCAGGTTTCCCCCACAGTCCAAAGACATGCGGTACTGTTGAATTTGGTAAGCAAAATTGTCCGTAGCATATGTGTGTATGAGTGTTTTCCAGTGATGGGTTGCATCTGGAAGGGCATCCGCTGCGTAAAACATATGCTGGATAAGTTGGCGTTTCATTCCGCAGTGGCGACCCCTGATTAATAAAGAGACTAAGCCAAAAAGAAAATGAATGAATAAATTATGAAACGCACTGGTGTTTTTAAAATTAGAAAAAAATCTCAAAACTTCAAGACAACGTCACACTGTTATATCAAATGATAAAGTCATAAGTTGCATATATTATATACAAGAGCTAAACTCTGGAACTGGCTTCCATAGCTTGCAGTGGTGTAAAGTAACAAATTACAAATACACAAATTGCTATTACTGAGTTTTTTTAAGTACTTTTAAAAATGTGTACTTTTACTTTAGCACATTTTAGTGCTTTATCAGTACTTTTGCAGTGCTATTTTCCTTTAACCTAGAGTTACCATGTTAGTGTATGGCAGGGGTGCTCAAACCCAGTCCTGGAGGGCCGGTGTCCTGCATATTTTAGTTCCAACCAACACACCTGAAACAAATAATAAAACTATGAAGGTATACAAAAACTTCCAGGCAGGTGTGTTAAAGGAAGTTGGAGCTAAACTATGCAGGACACTAGCCTTCCAGGATTGAGTTTGGACACCCCTGGTCTTTGGTGATTGGCTAAGTAGATTAATCAGGCTCGTGCCCATCTATTCAAATCACACAGTCAAAAAAGCAGAAGACACATATGCAAAAATGTACAGTGTGAAAATATTATAAGTGCCCATGAAGATAAAAACACGCAATGACCATGAAACTGTTCAAACGGAGTACAACTGAAATAGCAAATGACCTTAACAACCAGGTGCACTACAGAATGTTATGTTTTCAACTACATGCACAGATTGCAACTGCTGAACACAGCTTTTTAGCCTGGGTTCAAAGTTCATAACCTAAGCGCTAACATCAAAGCTAGATTTTTGCTTCTTAGGTTTCAGATTTTACTTCTCATGTAAACGCCTGCTCTTTGTCTTTATTATACACCCACAGGCCACTTTATTAGGTACACCTGTCCAACTGCTCATTAACGCAAATTTCTTATCAGCCAATCACATGGCAGCAACTCAATGCATTTTGCCATGTAGACATGGTCAAGACGATCTACTGCAGATCAAATTGAGCATCAGAATGGGGAAGAAAGATTATTATGGGACTTTGAACATGGCATGGTTGTTGGTGCCAGACGGTCTGGTTCGAGTATTTCAGAAACTGCTGATCAACTGAGATTTTCACGCACAACCATCTCTAGGGTTTACAGAGAATGGTCCGAAAAAGAGAAAATATCCAGTGAGCGGCGATTCTGTGGGCACAAATGCCTTGTTAATGCCAGAGGTCAGAGATGAATGGCCAGACTGGTTACAACTGATAGAAAGGCAACAGTAACTCAAATAACCACTAATTAGAACCAAGATAGAGCACCTCTGAACGCACAACACATCCAACCTTGAGGCGATTGGGCTACAGCAGCAGAAGACCACACTGGGTACCACTCCTGTCAGCTAAGAACAGAAAACTGAGGCTACAATTTACACAGGATCACCAAAATTGGACAATAGAAGATTGGTAAAATGTTGCCTGGTCTGATGAGTCTCGATTTCTGCCACAACATCGGATTTCTGTGGCAACATCAGAGCATGGTAAGGTCAGAATTTGGCATTAACTACATGAAAGCATCGATCCATCCTGCTTTGTATCAATGGTTCAGGCTGGTGGTGGTGATGTAATGGTGTGGGCCCATTAGTACCAAATAAGCATCGTATCAACGCCACACCCTACCCGAGTATTGTTGCTGACCATGTCCATCCCTTTATGACCAGGGTACCCATCTTCTGATGGCTACTTCCAGCAGGAGATTGCAAGATATATGTCTTAAAGCACGAATCATCTTACACTGGTTTCTTGAACATGATAATCACTGAATTCAAATGGCCTCCAGTCACCAGATCTCAATCCAATAGAGCACCTTTGGGATGTGGTGGAATGGGAGATTTGTATCGTAAATGTGCAGCTGACAAACCCGCAGCAACTGCGTGATGCTATCATTTCAATATGGACCAAAATCCCAGAGGAAAATTTCCAGTGTTGAATCTCTGCCACAAAGGATTAAGTCAGTTCTAAAAGGAAAAAGGGGTCCAACCCGGGACTAGTGAGGTGTACCTAATAAAGTGGCCAGTAAGTGTATTAATGTAGTGTTCTTCTCACATTAAAGTGATTTTATACAGTCCATGAAAGGCAAATACTTTAACTTACAATTAGAAACAACCTTAAAAAATGCCACTGATGTAAGCACCATTTTTAGTTACAGAGTGTAAGATTGAGTCATTTTCACAGTGTAATACTTGATACTTATTAATCTCCAGTATTTAGAAGGGCTACTTATACTTTGATTTGTACTTAGAACACATTCTTGTACTATAATTGCACTACACCTTTGCTGAGTAATGGTACTTTTACTTGAGTTAGGTTTTTCAGTACCCTTTCCACCCCTGATAGCTTGACGCTGGGAATAAACTCAATCAACATACTCACAATACCCAGTAAGCCGCAGGGAGTCTACTAAATTAACCAGTAGGAGGCCACCAACTGCACAGAGACCTGTTTGTGTAGTAAAGTCATGGTGTAGGCCACATTTGAGCAACTCCTGAGGACAAAAGAGCACCAAAACAATGTATTGCTTCTAGGGGAAAAGGAGGGGAGGGATGTGAAGGGAGGGAGGGAGAGGGAAACACAGGTTTGCTGCATTCTAAAGGAGCAAAAGGGCAATGTAGTACACAGCATGTCTCCAATGGTGTGGCTACCGGGATACAAGGGGGAAATAAACTGCTCAAGAAGCTGATAGGAAGGCAGAGATATTACAACAAAACAAGATAGTGTAGCTGAACCGTGTGGTGCCGTTAGGAGATTAGTAGAGTGAATAGATGAAGAGCTGAAAGAAAGAGAGGAAGAGAGTCTGAGACGACGGCTTCCTTGTTTACCAATCCGTGCAAACTTGATAACCAACAAGAGACAGAGAGAAATGAAACACTGGGCTATCAGACCGCTGGTGCCTTACTCATCTCGCCAAACAGGAACTTGCATTGTTTTCCACCTCTTGCATTAATTACAACAGAGATTGTGCAAAATTATGTCACTTTTTCATAGTTTCAGCTCCTTTTATGTACTTTCATTCCTTTGGGAATGCGGTTATCAAGAAGAAAAGCATTCCTGAGTTGACATTTATTGAATTAAGCCGGACGAAAACATTTATGCCATCAGTGTTCATAGTGATACCTTTATCATATGATAAAGAAAGACTGAAGGAGACGAATGCAGGGTTTGATAGTTAAATTTTATCTGAATGAAACTCTTAAACCATACAGATCTAGGAACTGTAAATAATATGCATATATGTTTATTATAATATTCTTTTAATAGTAATTACAATCTTAATACAAGCATCTGAGGATGATCTTAAACTGGCATTTTCAAGGTGGACAGCAGCTTGATACCAAAATTATTTGTTCACGCTAAAGCATGGTACAACAAAAGGAGGAAGAAAATATAGGGAATGAACAGCAAAACCAAATAACTGGCCATCTGATTATAGCTGAAAATCATTTTTGAGTGCCCTGACTCGAAAACAAATCAACTAGAAATAAATATCAACCTTAATAGCTAAGGACAGCAGTGATCAACAAAAGTAGAAATCATTGCACTAAACAGAACTGAACAGCTGTTCGGAAATACCAATCGAGTTCTAGAGTTATTTATTTATTTATTTATTTTTTGTCTTGTTAATTTCGAAGTTACAGCAAAAATGAAAAAATGTCAAACCGTGGTCCTCTGAAAAATAAGAAAAAGTACTGCAGAAGTGTAAATAGGGCATTTCTCCAATAAATATTTAGGTAAAATCACTCAAATTGTGTTTTTAAATTTATAATCAGCTCCACAGCTGGATTTTTTACAGGAATGCTTTTTAAAAGAGCTGATAAATATTCTCTAGTTACCTAATCTTAAATAAATTTAGAGAGAAATAGATTAAAATGTTATCAAATTTACTGATCATTTGCCCAAATTACCGAAATCACCCTTGCCTAACAAATGTTGTTGTTTTTTTATTACTTAAAGGTGCATTACCAGTTGATCACAAACTACTTCCAGTTCTATCTCGATTAAGCTGAATAAAAATGCACAGAATTTATGCAAAAGACACTGGGCGGAAGAAAAAACTTCGTACTGCAAGCTTTCTTTCTGTGTTCACTGCAGTGTAGAATGCTAGTAACCAAAAATATCATGGCATGCTTTTCGTAAACAAACTAGCAGTGCAATTTACACCTTAACAGTTTAACTGTTGCAGTCAATGATTGTGTCCTAAAATTACCCGCAAAACTAAATGGACGCAAATCTAAACTGATTACATTTCTGATCAGTTCCAACAATAGATTTTCAAAAGCTGGACGGAGACTTAGTTCAATGCAGATAAATCTTTGCTAATGAGGTTTAAGTTTGTAAGTATGATAAAGAGCAAGTATATAAATTAAGGAGGGGTTTCACTTGAAGTTCAGAGACGGATAAGGCATTCCAGGGGTACCTATTATGCAAAATGGGAGGAGCCATATTTGAATGTGGGGATGGCAACCTAAAAGCCAGCTATTGTTTTTTTTTAGTGTGTCATTGTTTTTTCCACTCTCTGAAATAAGGCAGGAGCACTGTTGAAAATCTACTCACGAATGCATACTAAAATGTATACACCAGTTGGACACATTCATTTCTCTTCTATGTGGACATTGCTGCATTCTCTCTGCAACTACAGTGAGGGAATTCCAAGTGTAATCCTACAGTCGTGCAATAGGCCGCAAGTTTTCATCCCTTCGTTAAATTCAAAAATTCTCCTTGCATACGCAGCTTGAATAAGCAATCCCTTAGTTAATCCCAGTAAAAGCAGTGATTGCAACTGCTGGCTTTCTGTTTCTCTCTCCCGCCCAATATGCGGATGGCAAAATGTTATATAATCCAAAGCGACACGCTAATCCCTGCCCGTTCAAATCCAAACAGGTCAGAATCTTGTAATCTTTATTCCAGAGTCCCCAACAATCAAACGAGCCATGGAGGGATGAACCTACGACAAAAGATTCAGAAAATCAGAAATGTTTTTAAGACAAGACAAGATAAAATAAAAAAAATCACCTTGAGAAAAAAAAATGCATCGATTATCATGTAAAAATATGAAGAAGAAATAAACGTGTTCTTAAAATGCAAACCCATTGGCTGATCACCTAGCTACAGAAATTATCTTCTGTAACATTATACGTACACATCCCCTGTCCTACATTTAGTGCACATTTTAACAAACAAGTTTTACCAAGAAGAGTTTTTTTCCTCCCAGACATTTAACATGTTGAAAATCATTACATATAATGTTGACAGGCAGTCGGAGGTTTGATCACATTTCACCCATGCTTTCTGCTCTAAAGTGGCTTCCAGTTATTTATTTATCAAATTTGAATCTTGAAGTTTTCTTTAGTCTTTGGTTTTTATATAACCTAGCACCATCATATGTTCCCGAAGGGATTTCTATTAGACCCAGCAAACAAAGGTCTTCTCCAAATTCCTCGCTCAAGGGTGCATGGCAAAGGTGATTGCATTTTTGACTGCAATCCTCTATCAGAACTGTGTCTTTGCTACCTAAATCTCTAGTTAAAAATTACTTGCTTACAACTCCATTTCCCAAACCTTAATCTAGGCTTCCCTCTTTGTTTTGTTTGTTGTCTGCCTTGTGTTTTTCTTCTATTGTTATGTCAGTGATTGTTACGTCAGTAGCTGCCTTGTATGTTTTATCTGTTTTTGCTTTGACTCTTACAACTCTTGGTCTTTCTTGATAGTACAACACTTCACTTTGAATCAAATGGTAGTTGTGTAAATAAAGAGAGAGAGATGGAGAAAGATAATCCATGGACTTTCTATGTAAATGAACACACAAAAACATTCAAATTCAATGTATTCAAAATAAACACTTAAAGCTGTTGCACTTCAGTTAAGGTTAGCTAGTTGAAGGATAGAACCTAGTTATAAGTGACTATTATAAGTACATAGTATGTACATGCATAACAGCACTGTAAAATAAAGTGTTAGCCTAAAATCAATTATACTTTTAGTTATAAGTACAAAGTTATAAAAAATATATTTGATTAACTGATTATTGGTTTTGAAAGATTAAAGTACAAATGAAGTCAAAACTAGAAAAATGATTTTGTTAGTTCACATTGCCAGTTTTGTGGTGAACAATTCATCTGTGCATGTCATTAAGAAAAAAAATTGTTTGCACTTGTAATCTAACATTAAAATCTAAAAATTCACTTTTTTTTAGTTGTCAGATTAAGATTTTGAGGTGTTGGGTGTGGTTAACATACTTAACCATGCCCCTCCAACTGTTAGTTTTGACCATAAACTGAAATGGTGAGGAGGTGGTGTCGGGTAGGTTGTAAGAACTCTAAATTCTAAAACCCTTTTCCAGATCTTTCTGAATGAATTACCTACTTTAGCAGAAAAAAACAAGCCACGGCCACTGTTTTGTCATTTAGATTCGGTTTCTCTAGGAACTGCATCACAATACGGAAAAAAATAGTTGCAGCTTCTGGTTCATGTGGACTTTAACAAATTTATTAACACAAAGCATTATCTCATCTGATAACTTATATGGTACTATGTTATATAACAAGGCTGCGTTCCACTTCAATGTATACACATTGTTTGGCAGGTGTGTGTAAAATTCTCTTAACATCTTCTCTCAGGGGATCCCTGTCGCCATTCTGAAGTGTGTTCCAATTCGTGAGACATTGTAACATCACTGCAGATCATGTTTAATTGACCCCCGTCCCAAACAGTTAATGATAAATTACCTATAAATTACCTATAGACAAATATCTTGGTGTAAAACATTCAAAGGAGGAAATAAATGCAAAAAATAAATTATCTCCATAGTGGATTATAAGCCATCAAGGGCTAAGCCATTCAGGCCACTCAAAAGTTCCAGCAATAGTGAGCACTTGTGCAGCATAATTATTTACATACAACCAAGTCAATGAAGTTAGTGAGGGAAGGACGTTAAAAAATGCAAGCCAGGAGTGACCAAACCTGTTCCTGGAGAACGACAAAGTTCCGCAAAGTTTAATTTTATGTATGAACTAGCTTATTAAACTCTGCAGACTTACATATTTTAGGCATGTGTGGCTGAACTGTTTGGAGCTAAAATATGCAGAACATTGTTTCTCCTGGAGCAGGGTTGGACACCCCTAGGATATAATTTGAATTCTACCTCCACTAATAGCTCTCAACTCACCTGTGCCTGCAGTGGCCCATAGGGCACCAGCTCTCCATCTACAGTAAGGGTTCCTCGTGGGGAAAGTGGCTGAAGGCGGAACGCCCGAGCAGAAACGTGACTAACATAGGGAGAGCTAAGAGACAGATGGGCTCCTCTCTCCATTGCTAGGAACAGTCTAAGTAGTGTTGCTCGGGAGATGCCAGCCCGCACAAATGTCAGATGGATCAAGCCATCATCAAACCGAGCCTGAGGCGCAGCAAGAAGGTCTGCTCCCAGGTGGGACTGGTAGATGGCAAGAACCAGGACAAAATCACCTTCAATAGTAACCCAGTCCCTTGTAGGGAGAGGCTGGTCCAGAGGAGGTAGCAAATCATCCTCTGGAAGGTTGATGGAGGATGTCATGTGAGGTCGGTTTTTTAGGGGACCTGCAGGCTCTGCTAGGTCAAAGTTGAAGGAAGGAGTGGGTGAATGAATAGAAGGGGATGGAGAAGATGAGCTGGGAGTGTTGGGACGTGGTGCGAGATAAGAAGAGTGTGGAGAGGCACAAGATGGAGATGAAGGAGGGGTTGGAGAAAGGGACAGAGAAAGGGATGGAAATTTCGGAGGGAGAGAGTTTGAATGGGATTGGTGGAGAAGAGAGAGGGGCCTTGGCCTTGAAGGGTTCTGGTTCTGGTCCAAAGTTTTGGGCTTGAAAGCTTTGAAAGGAGACTGACGGAATGGAGAGGATGAGATAGTGAGGGCTCGCTCGCGAGACTTGTCCAATGAATATGCCTCTTTCTGAAAATAAGTGCCATTTATGTCCTCATCCTCCTTGCCATAGGCTGCCAGCTCCAAGTCTTGGTCAGTGTCTGCACCAATCGGTTGGCTGAAGAAGGCATTAATTATTTGGCTAGAGGGAGCCGAGTTTTTACGTAATGCATGTTGCAGTTCAGGTGGTGTTGTCTGATAACTTCCGTCACAGTCATTTACCTCATTTGTGTCACTTAAATTTCTTGCATTTGTCAACTCTTGGCCATCTATCTTACTCTTTCCTGAATTATTTTCTTCTTCATTACCATTATTCTTGGCTATGTTGTCACATTCATCCCTTTCAGTTGACTCAGAGCTGGTGCCAGACATCTCCTCCATTTTCTCTTCTGCTTCTACCTCTCTCTCCCGGTCTTCTGCGAGACTGCTGGCTCTCACTACCCCAACCCCTCTTGCCCTGTCTCTCCTCCTTTCCCTCTCCCGCTCTCTCTCCTGTCTTTCCCGCTCTCTTTCCCTCTCTCTTTCTCCATCATCTTTTCGGAGACTTCTTTGTTCACTCAGGCCCATGTCAGAGCATGTGCGGTGGATGGGTGTGCGACAAAATCCCTCCAGACCTTCAGTAATACTGCGCGACAGGGGCCTCCGGGGTGGCTGAGGTGTGGCATCAGGGGACGGGTTGACTACAGCAGGAGGCAGGTAGGAAAGGCGACCCTTATAAGAGCGCAGAGAAGCCAATCTCACTAGTGTTCCCAGTGTAAAACGAGCTGAGCCCAGCCCTCTGTAGCGTTCGCTCTCTATGTCCACATCAGAAACAAAACCCCAAGCCACAGAAAGGAAAGAGAAAAGCCTCCTGGGAGCAGGTGGATGCCCATTTTGATTAGACGTGGATGATGAAGCACACGGGCTGGTTGTAACAGAGACCAAGTCCAACGGTTTAACCCCACCTCGGCACAGCAGAAAACAGCAGTTGAGGAGGAGAGGCTCCCGTAGGCACATGTCATATCTATGAGAGAGAGAAAGCAAAATAGACAATTAACCATATTTAACAATACCAGGAAGAGTCTTGGGGTGCTTTCACACCTAGACCTTTGTTTCAGAGCTTGTCTTGTTTGTCCAGTTAGCGTGGTTTGTTTGGCATATGTGAATCCTGCAATCGCGCTCTGATCTGTGCCAAAACAATCGATCTGAGATCACCTGAATGAGGTGGTCTCTGGCTTGACTGAAACGAACTGGAGCGGATCCATTGTAGTTAGAAAGCAAAATGATCCAACAAACTTACGAACGAGGCTATATCACAGTGTATTATGGATATGTAATAGGCATATATATACACACATATGGCTATAAGAAGAGAAAATTATGAGTAGGGTGGGATGTTATTCCTATCGATAAATGCGTTTCATGTTAAATGTGAAAGCATGCTGAATTATCACAGAGAGCTGTTTATGAGTTAGGAAAATTAACCAAACTGCAGCCTTGGTTTATCTGTTATTTCTCTATATAATGTAAAGCCTATAATGTATAATTCTTGCCAATGGTTATGTATGAGAAAGTCTTACCTCTCTGATTTATATTTGGTGTTGATGTTTGTAGGTGTCACAATTCAAAATTAAAGTGCAGCTTTTCGCTTATAATGTCTTATTGCTCATTGCCATAAATTAAAATAAGGACACATTACAGCTGAGTGGGACCCTGAAACTCTGACCAATGTGAGGAGAGTATACTCGCACGTAACTTGTTTTAGCTATTTTGGTCCATTTAGAAACTTTGCAGTGTGAAAGCGAACCGCACCAAGAACAAAGGGCAACATTGTAACAATTTTAATCCCTGTTTCAGAACAAAAGAATCGATCTACTATGTGAAAGCATCCTTAGATTTCCTTACATAAAAAAAATTATATTTCCAATATATATATGAAACATCATTGCATAACAGACCTTTAATGGAAGTTTAAAAATAGCTAGGCTGGTTTTACTACATCTACACTATAGCAAAGAACTACAGAGAAATGTCACACTCATGTTAGAATCAAAGGCACCATTTCTGTATCCACTACACAAACACTTTTCCTTCTACATTCATTTTTCCTTCTACATACTACATATGTCATTCTTCAAAGGGAATAGTAACAGAAGGCCCTTTATATGCACATTTCAGCATGTGAAATTGTTCATGTAACAAAGCATTAAAAATAAATTGCACCAAAGAGGAATGCAAATACGCATGTAGAATATTGTTCCAAATCTGTATGTTTTGCATTTTAAAAAACATGAAAAAATTAAAACAAAAATCTCCACATTGGGTAAGAAAGAAAAAGTAACAATACACATATTTTGAATTGTGGGTGAATAAATAATGACCACTTCAAATTTTAAACTGTTCTTTTAGAAATAATGGAGGCTCTTTAAATAACTGCACATTTTTACAGTTTGTACTAAGTGAGCTCAAGTACATTTCATACCCAGCATGGTGGTTGATGGAACCAGCAAGTGCATTTCCAGAGCCACAAGGCAGAATTCCCACAGGAGTTTTTATTGCTTGTTCCCAATCTGGCCTTTCCATAAGGCCATTTATCACCTAAAGAAAAAGAACACATTAATTATTATGTAAATTATATATATATATGGCAAAAATTAGACTGATTTCATCAAAGAATTGTAATAAATAAATATGCAAGGTGTGATGAAAATATCCACCTCGTGCAAAAGTCCATCTCCAGACACAATGACGATTCCATCCCATTCTGGTAGTGAGATCTCTCTGATTAGCTCACGTGCATGATTCTGACGCTCTGCACAACAACAAAAATCACATCCGTTCAGTGCAATTCTGACCACTATTGCTTTGTGTACATCAATTATATTCTGAGCCATTTACAGCTGGCATCTTATTTGTGAGATTGCACATGTTTGGTCTTACCTGTCTGTATGAGGTTATAGCTGATGTTAGCTTCTCTTATCATTGGAAGTATGTGCGTTTGACACCATTGCATTGCCTGACCCCGGCCACTGAATGGATTGACCAGCAGCAACAGTCGACGGGGACGAGGCAACATGCTTTTGCAAAATTCTGCCCAATACAAATGGAAAAACAAATGAGTGTAAAGCCTTCAATCTTAGGCAAAGTAAGCACTAGGCCAAACACTAAGCAACAGATGAAGTGATCTGAAAATAGAGTGTTTTTAACAGATATAAAAATAAGCACCCCAAAAAATACACGTATTTCTCACCCTCATTTTTAAAAATCCTCATAAATTGAGAATTTAAAAGATCAAGTTAAAGATATCCAGCTAACCATTTATTCAATAAAACGGTTTATTAAAGGTTGAATTGTTTGATATCTTAAGAGCAATTCATCATGTTTTTAAGATTTTGATTTGAGAATTTGAGAGATACGTTATCTTTCCAGTGCACAATGCATGTACATTCCTGATCTTCACCTAGATTTTATCTAAAGACTTCTTTCTTCCCACACAGGGCAAAGTTGTGCTGCTTTTATTCAGCTGTTGACACTTATTTTGAATTCATCTTCCTCTAGTATTTTGAAACTAATTGAGACAAGAGTTTACCGGAAATTCTGTAGTTGTACGGTACGGTACAGTTCGGTATGCTTTTATGTCTGGTTTCACTGTCAAAAGCAACCAATAATGTCAACATTGCTTAAATAAAAGGTATAACTCTTTCATGAATGAATTGTGACATTATGTTTTAATGTTGCTTTAATGTAATCTATAAACATTGTAGTTTTACTTATCATTGAAAACATGATCAAATATCTGAAAAATAAAAGTAACAAAAAGTGTATTAACAACTCACACCACAATCTGACCCTGCCTCAGGGTTTAATCTGACTCACAAACTAAAAACCAACAAATATATTAACATCACATAAATGTATTTTAATCACTTACTGAGCTGCAACAACTATAGCTCACATGCAACTACAGCACAACAGTTTAAAAAAAAAAGACAGAGCAACAACACGCGGCATCTGGTAAAGTCAATAAAACCTGGCGTACTGCTACCGAATGATCTACACTACTCAAAACAGGCTATGTTTTCCCTGCCGCAGACCCACCCAATCTCTGACCGTCAATGACAGCATGTGGTACACATTATGAGTGCAGAGCAAAGGGGAAAAAAAAGAGCAGACTGAAATAAGGCAGCAGTGAACAGTTAAACTCTTACACAAATAAATGCAGACAGCAATGATTCATGCTCATATAAATTTAGCTCACCATAAAATTAAATCAAAGTAACATCATATTTACAAGAGACACACTAGTGACGCCACACTAATGCAACAGCACTGACTCAGACGTCGTGAAGAATTAGCAGCATCTAGATGCGTTTTTACATTTAGCAAAGACATTAAAAGCTATTTGAGAGGGTAGGTGAGTCAAATGGTTTCGCAGAAACACAGACACACATAACCACCTGAATACAAAGCAACTGTGAATGATCAAACTCTGAGACCCACCTGTAGTGGAGCTGACGTCCATCCCCCTCAGCAGGCTCTGTATAGCAGCGTTCCATTTCTCCGCCTCAGCTCGGCTCTCTGCCAAATACGCCCTCACCTGTCTGTGTCTAGAAACACCCTTCCGGCGGCGTCCCGGAGGGTACCAGTAAAGCACTAGTAAGGGAGGGGCTGGTGAGCGTGGGCAGCTGCATCCGGTCAGCTCTGCCATAGGCAGAAGCAACCTGGACTGCTTCCCTGCACGTGGAGACAACCGCTGGACATGGATGTGAGTTGGCGTGAGGGTCAAGGCGTAGTTGGTGGAGGCAGGGCTGGAAGGTAAAGACACACCTCCAGGACTGTTAGGGCAGCTGTTGCTGTTACTTCCACTGCCCCCTCCACTACTCCAACCACCAAACTGTCCATGCAGCAATGCTTCCTCAGTCATGGACGGGCTGTCTGGGCCAGGAGAACGCATGCTCAATGTCTGGACTCAAAAAGTAGTGCCACTGGGAAGTAAAGGGTAGGTTTGGGTGAGGGCCTCATACAGAGGTCTACCTTCAGCTTTGTAGTGAGATGACTTTCTGGACGGATGAAGTAGACGTTTGGAGATGTTTTACATAAACTGAATGTTCAACAAAGTTATAAAGGATGACAGCGCTTCAATAGGTGTCTGTTCAAAATAAAAATAAAAACTTCAGCAGGCTTTTCTTTCCCTGATAGTGTTAAATCGTTCCAATCAGTGCAATTTTGCCTGGAAACAATGCTAATTCCTCTTGTGATCATCTGATCAAAACACAATACACAAAAGAGATTTCCAGTTTAGTATTGCTATGTCCTAACAAATAAGTCCTAACAATATCCTAACAAAAACTATATTTTTGCTTCATAAAAGGTGCATTTGCTTTTCTCATTTGTGTCTTTATGTGAACATACTGGCAAAATGTCACAAAATGAGAAAAGGTGCAAGTCTTTTGTCAAGGCTAAACGGATTTCATTGTGCATCTACATAAATAATCATTCACCAATTTTTAAAGTGACTAATTTTAACAATTTTCCTCTCTTGCAACTCTTTTAAATAAAACTGGAAGCACAATTTCAATTAACAATGCATTTCTTAAAGGTCAGAGAGCTTTAAACTTTACGATAGCTAAAAATAAACACAGCAAGGTTACAATAACCCTAGAAAAGCTACAAAAATTGTTCAGTGACAAACAAGCACAGAGTGCAGAGGTAATGGCCGGACGAAGATAATGCTTGAAAAGAATCCAAATGAAGCCTTATCGAGGTGTACAACTGAAAACACAGTTCCTCTCCAAAGACAACAAGGTTGAGGAAGAGATAGAGATGAACGGGATGCAACTTTTGGTTTTGGTCAAAAACAGTATCAGAGATTGTAGTAGTGCTGGGAACACAGGCATTTTAGCTCACCCAATGAAAAAAATGCAAGAAAATCCAAGATTTGATATCCATTAAGGTTGAATTCTGTTCTCCGGTTCTTGCAGGACAGTCCTCAAAAGGGTAATAAATAAAGCACAGAATACAGAAAGTGGAGTAGTGCTGGAACAGGGTATCTCAAGTCATGGTCTTCCTCCTTAGTCGCTGTTTCAGGTGCCCTGATACATGGGAAAAGAGACAGAAAGAGAGAGATTACATTTTGCAGATTATGGCTGCACGAGTCTGGTTATCATGAGAATTACGGTTTGCTTAAAATCGAGATCACGATTTTCTCACGATTCTGTAGTTGTTGTAGTGTAATATGTTATTATTGTTATTTCTCAAATATATGGTAAAACAACAATAATAATATTAGGGCTATGTTTGGGTCTACTGTTAGTAAAATGCCAAATTTTGTATAGACTTTGTCTTTAAATGGTGGACTTAAACAGACTTTAAACATGTACTGGTTTTTAATTCACAGTAAAATGATGACGTCAGAATGCAACTATTCATAGTTCTGAAGTTGAATTATTATGTTTGCGACATATACTTGTCATTTGTTATTTACAACATTATTAGACCTTTTTTTACTGGTAAACTGAAACATTTGTCATTATCAGATTCCCTTTTTCATTTTATATAACATTATATAGGCTAGAGTAGTTATACTGAACATTTATCTTCATGCACAACACTTTGTGTTTGCTATTAAAGAAAAAAAGCATACCAAATCCTTGTTGTAAACATAACTCTAAAATGCGATATGATTACTTAAATTAGTGTTTCTCAACCACGTTCCTGAAGGGCCACCAACACTGCATGTTTTGGATGTCTCCCTTGTCTGTCACACCCATTACAGGTCTCTCAAGCTGCGTCCCAAATGGCACACTAATGTTTTTTTACTAAGCGGAAATTCAAACCGTTTCCCTGATGACGTTTGACGGACGCCAAATCAGTGAAATAAACGACCGAATTATCAAATATTACCTGCCGTGAGTGTTGCCGCATTCACCATCGGGAGGCGCTATAATCACTCTCGTAGGAGAATTTTGTTTTCACCATCCAAAATAAATAAAGTTATTCAACATGTACGCCCGATAGCTCCGCCTCTTCCGCTACGTAGGCAAACCTGCGGTCGTTGAGTGCGTGAAGTGTCCATCATTACACACTTCATTTTAGCGGCTGAATGAGTGCATCATCCGGGAAATTAAAGTGCACTTATTATTTTTAGAGTTTTCAGTGTGAACACACTACTTACACTATTTATACTACAAAATGGCGTAGAATAGTGCATAAGTATGCGATTTGGGACGCAGCTTCAGTCTCTGCTAATGAGCTGATGATCTGAATCAGGTGTGATAGGTTAAGGAGACATGGAAAATGTGCAGAGCTGGTGGTCCTCCAGAAACATGGTTAATAACCATTGGCTTAAATGATGTGCACACTTTCAGTTTCACTTTTCACAGCCGAGTGCACTCGCTGTCACGTTATTTACAACTTTATTACCCGTTATTCACAGCCTATGCAGGATCTGTTTCCTAGTATACATCATTGGCGGGTAAACGCGCGTCCACTCGGTAGTAAACTAACAGTGCTTCAGCTCGTGTGTGATTTTGCGACTGTGAATACATAATTATATTATGACAGAAATCACATTTTGGTGTGAATTTATTTACATCTGCTAAATATAGTTTGTGACACTTTTACACCATTTGGAGGTGTCCATGTAGCTGAGCAACGCATGTAAAACAATGTGAAGACTTGTGCAACCGCCTTTATGCTTTTCTCACTACCTTGAAAATATAATTGGCTCAATCGCAGAAAAGCTGAATCAAGATCATGTGTACAGTCGAATTAAGATCACAATTTTTTTTGATTAATCTTGCAGCCTTATATCCAATATTCCACAAAGCAATACAAGTAAGATGAATATTAAGTTTTCTTCTAATTGAAGAATTTCTGTCAGAGAAGATTTTTTTTCTTGATTCTGAATTCAACATCTTTACTACCTCTCTAAATCAATGCAATGTTGAACTGACCCTTGACCTGCACCTCGCTGTAAGAGACTCAAGTAATCATCAGATAACATATAGTGCAATATCTTCAATGATCTGACATCAGCAAAAAGAATTATGCTGAACAATACAATTCTGTTTCTCAACAGAAAGAGTGTGGCAACTGTTAATCTGAGGAAATGTGAACCGATGGATTTACAGACTAAATACAAAGTTCATTCTTCAAAATTTCCAAATGCCTGTGGTTCGCCAGTGCTAGGCAACCCAAAAAAATGCAGGGCCGTGTCATTTTAAACCAAACAGAGAAGAAAACCTGCTGGGGTGGAATTACACCTGTTCGGCATCAATCTTGGATGACGCCGTATCTTTAAATTCCACAATTGAGCACGAAACACAACACCAAGAGTCAGGATAAAAAGCAGAGTTAAGCAGCATTTGGAGGTTTAACTCAATGGAACACAGAGGAATGTTTGAAATGTGAACTGACAACAGATTCAGCAGATTAAGATCTCATAGTGTGAGTTTATGGCTAACAGGAAACGGCTGCAATTGAGAGGCCTAATATATCGAGTCAGTCTATAAACGTCTAGGACGAGAGACGCATGACTGTGTAAGACATTCGAGCTGTTTGTTCAACATCTCTAGTCTTTGTTTTGGAATTTAGTCAGTCGGTGAGTCGACTCAATGCACAAATATGCGACTCTTATCATGCACTTTAATTTTCTTCCCGTCCTGCATTTTAAGACTCATGTGAAATCAATGCTTGGCAAATTTCCAGAACTGTTAAAGAATAATAATAATTCAATAAAAAAAAACCTTTGACGTTCACTTCGCCCACATGTATCCTTAAAAAGCTAGGCGGTGACATTGCCAAAAAAGCAAGACCCACAAAAGACCAAAAGTGCATTCCTCTATAAAGCTGCCACCTTTCTAGAGCCAAAGAGCCTCTGTTGACTGTCTGGGCTTCTCTCTCACATGAATGCACACTTTGTCCCCTTTATCACCAAGAAGACTTTTTACTGCGTCAATGATATGATAGTTTGAAGATTTATTCAGATACCCCAAAGCCTTTGACTTACAATTAGCCAGTTGCGATCTAACAGATCATAAATCAAAGATACTGATGACCTTCGCACAGTTGTGTAGATCTAGGTCTTCCTTTATGCAAGTATTTTATAAAATTGATAAACTCACAGAAAATAAATTGTGCTTTGCAATCTTTGAGTAAAGACAAAAATAAAAGGCTCTATTTGACACGTTAGAAATCCATCAGCACCCTTACACAATTACTAAGTGTTTCCGAATTTGACAGATGGTCGTTCAGCTGTGACAGTGACTAGTTAACTAAGGGAAATGGCTTTTATTCAATTGACTGAACTTGTATTATAGTACAAACGGCTGCTCACGTTTTGACATTTGGAAATTATAATGCATGGTCATAGCTGGTTGAGAAAACAAACAGTCCATGTTATCTTGAACCTGAGGGTACTATAAAATGAATTGCAGGCGAAACGGGTTTTCAAAAGACCATAAAAGCTAATGTCAATTAATAAGTACAACTGCAGTTTCTTAGCAACTCAGAGGCAAACTCGCATATAAACACAGCTAGCTGATGACAGGCCAACACAACGAACTAGTAACATTATAAGATCAGGATGAATGGACTTTATTGTACATATAGGAGGCGTTTAAATCCTTGAAAGTAATGAAGTATAAACCGCGGTCTTATTCCTGTGATAAATGTATTCGGAAAACATGTTGTTCATGTCATTTTAAATAACCCTGCTGACGGGAGCTCAGACACATCAACCTGAAAAACGAATCTGTTTCTGTTCAAATACTTTATCAAATATGCCGAGCTGTAAACTTTTATGTTCCTGGCGGGATAGTGATACAAATAAACGACAAAGCGAACACAATAGCGGACTTACCTGGCTTTTTTGTCCCCCCTACATCGCGAGTTTTCCAGCTTTCCTGAGCTGTAGGGGAGGCACGAGCGTTTTCAGGAAGTCTATCGAAGCGGTGGGCGGAGACAAGCGGGTGATTGACGTGATAAACGTACAATCATGAAGTACAACTCGTCTGGTCAGTCCTATCTCGGCGATAAAATACGCTTTTGCGCGATACTCCCATACTCCCCAGTTCAACCTAAAAGGCCCAAGAGCTTATTTTCTACGCACTTTCTCTTTTGATAATCAAGGATATTTAGCATAGCAGTTATTTAACGTTCATATTACGGTTATATTCGCAGAATATATAGAGTCGAACTGTGCACATTTAAAAGTAAGTCATATGTGAAAAGCGGAAAATGCGCAGACACAAGATATAAGAAATTATCTTATAAAAAACCTGGTCATTTTAAGGGTAGAATATATGTTTAGTCATAGTTTGCTTGTTAATAGATTTTAATAGGAATAATGTTTATCATGAGAGAGCCCAGAGACAGTTTGTGGATGTGGAAACATCATTATTGCAACATTAATCATTGCTAAAACTATCTTTTTATATAAACTTACAAAACTAAAATTGGCTCAATTTATTAGAATAAACATGAAACACGTGAAATTTAAATGAGAGTTTTAAAAAAACTTTCCAACATTTTTTTTATTTCCACAAAAAGACACATACATAAACATAGATAAACATATACATGCATTGATATGCATAAATGTAGGTCTCTGACTGGGTAAAACCACTCATCTATATAGATCAGTGGGTAAAACTCATAAAAAGCATTTTAAAAAAGATCCTTTTTGTACAATATTTTTACTTTTTATTTACTTTAGATTTTCTTTACAATATTATTACTTTTTTAGTTTGCATGCCACAACAGATTACACAGTTACAAAATAATAATCATGAAGACACAGCAAACATTTTACACCCTCTTCTCCCTCCCATCAACCCATTCCCTAAAAAACAAACAAACAAAAATAAAACAAGGACAAAAAAGGGGGATATGTTTAAATCAGGTAAAGAGTGTTTCCCAAGTCTATGTTTAGACCCTACTCCCTCAGAACTTGTTCTTGTTATAGCAGACCACTAACCTTTTACAGTTGAAGTCAGAATTATTAGCCCTTCTCAATTATTAGTCCCTGTTTATTTTGTCCCCAATTTCTGTTGAACGGAGAGAAGGTTTTTTTCAACACATTTCTAAACATAATAGTTTTAATAACTCATTCCTAACAACGGATTTATTTTATCTTTGCCATGATGACAGTAAATAATATTTTGCTAGATGTTTTTCAAGACACTTCTATACAGCTTATAGTGACATTTAAAGGCTTAACTAGGTTAATTATGTTAACTACGCAGGTTAGAGTAAATAGGCAAGTTCTTGTATGACGATGGTTTGTTTTGAAGACAATATTTTTACTTTTAACTTTAAGCTATACATTTTAGAAAAATATATAGCTTAAAGGGGCTAATAATTTTGACCTTGAAATGTTTTCAAGAAATTAAAAATTGCTTTTATTCTAGCCAAAATAAAACAAATATGACTTTCTCCAGAAGAAAAAGTATTATTAGACTTACTGTGAAAATTTCCTTGCTCTGTTAAACATCATTAGGGAAATATTTTAAATAGGAAAAAATTCATAGGGGGTAAAAAAAACTCTGACTTCAACTGTACATTGTATTTTAGGACATTTTAAAAAGGTCTCCAGATATCTTCAAACACATTTTGTTTTTTTGTGGGTTTTTTTTTGACAATGTGTGATCTTTTCCATCAACATATGTGACACCATTTTTTTCATCCCCTTTCTAATTCTAGGTTCAATTATTAAGAGCAACAATATTTTCAGCTTGTAAAATAAACATTTCTATGAATCTGACCTCTTTGCTTTGTCAGAAAGGGCTAACAGGAAATATACCCAGGATAAAAGTCCTAGGATCCAATGGTAATTTCTTTGATAAAATTTGGTCAATCATTTCAATAACACCTTGCTGAAAGGGTTTCATTAGATCCATTTTTTTACTAATATAATGTTTAAAATGGATAAGATATTGATAATATGATATTGTTTCAGTAAGAAATGGAGAAGAGATACGTATGTTTATATCTAATTTTACTAATACATCAATTGCATAATGTAAGACAAAAAATGGGTGAATGAAAATATGAATTAGGATATCATAATTATTCATTCATTTTCTTTTTTTTTTTGGCTTAGTCCTTTTATTAATCTACGGTTGTTGCAGCGGAATGAACCGCCAACTTATGCAGCATATATTTTACGCAGTGGATGCCCTTCTAGCTGTAACCCAGTATTGGGAGACACCCATGCACTTCCATTCACACACATACACTACAGACATCTAAGCTTATTCAGTTCACCTATTCCACATGTCTTTGGATTGTGCGAGAAACCGGAGTATCCAGAGAAAACCCACGCAAACACAGGGAGAACATGCAAACTCCACACAAGCAACGCCAACTGACTTAGCCGAGGCTCGAACCAATGACCTTTTTGCTGTGAGGCGAGAGCAATACCTACTCCGCCACCATGCTGCCATATCATAATTATTATAGTTATAAAGACACACACACATATATAGTTATATATATATATATATATATATATATATATATATATATATATATATATATATATATATATATATATATGCACTGTGCTCAGCATATATAAGTACACCCCTCACAAATCTATCTTTTAAATTCATATTTTTAATAGGAAGCTATGCAAAATTAAATTTGTGCATATACATTAGATTAGGCAATACTGAAGCCAAATCTGGAGCTTATATAACAAAATAACTTACCACCCAAATTTACATGTTATAGAAAAATATTAAATACAAATTTTAAAAAAGGAAAAATCAAGACAAGCAAAAAATTAAAAATTTTAGTAGAAATTGTGTAGTTTAATTTTATTGTATCATCTTTCAATTTCCAAATATATTTGGTGAATAAAACATTATTTTAATAAATATATCTGTTTAATAAAGCTGTTTTGTTTAAATGCACCAAAATAAATTGCCTATGTTCACTATTTTATACACAAACTTGTATACTTGTTACAAACGAAACAATATTGGGAAGAAAAAGGCTAAGACCCAGGGAGATTTTTTTGGTTTAAAAAAACGGTCTCCTTCCGTAAATATAACCTTTCACCTTTTATTTTGTCCAATGGGGTTAGCTCTCAGACGGAAATGATCGCAACTTGAGAATTGATTGACAGGCATTTTTAACGAATCAAAAGAACGGGAAAAGACGGGAGGCGGGAGCTGCAGCGGCTAACGGTGGGCGGAGTCTGCCGTCCATCTTTAATGTACTGGACAGAAGGGGGATTGACGAGCTGAAAACATTACCAAATTTGAAATAAGGAATTGGCGGATATTTTGGTCCTGGCTGACACACAGAGATACTGACGAATATTACACACGTTTGAAAAAGGTATACGGCGAACGTGCATTCAATTTAAGAGTGTAAATCCCCCACACCTTCTGTTGGAAAAACTATGTGTGTGCTAGCAGAGCGTTAGCCGTCAGCGCTGCTCGACATCACAACAACAGCAGCTTAATCCACGTTAACGGCAGAAATATGCAGTATACAGTCTATAAATACTGTCAGGGTGACATTTGTTCAATGCAGATGAGATATGGCGATGAAATGCTGCTGATCTAAACGGTTAGCATCATGGTGGCTAGTGATCAGAGGCTGCGTAAATCTGCGTAAACACTCTGTGAATGTGTTGGCGTTACGGTATAAGTGATCGAAACTGGGGGAACCATCAAGTCGGGCTGTCATTGAAATATTCATTGTTTTCTTTTATTCTGGGGTACTGCAAAGTCTATAGTTGCGTTTATTTGTGGGCATGGGAAGAATTTGTGTAGGACCAAACTTTTAACCGTTTTTCTGCTCTCTACCTAACGTTAGTTGAGCAGAATGTGTTGATATCAGCCTTTTCTATTGAGGTTTATCTGCGTGGAGCAGTAGAAACACTTACCATCTGGTTCACACTAAATGCTCTGCAAGTTAACAGTCTCTCTGATGCCTTTGCAGTGACAGAAGGTATGAAGACAGTATCATAGCGAAGCCATGGCTGATAAAAGAAAACTTCAAGGTAAGACAACACGGTGTAACGCTGAATATAGAGCTGTTTGGACACAGTTGTTTCTGTTTTTTGTTAATCATTTTATTTCATGACTTATGCATCATGTTCTTTACACATTCAGGTGAAATAGATCGATGTTTGAAAAAAGTTGCAGAAGGCGTCGAACAGTTTGAAGACATTTGGAAAAAGGTAAAACTCAGTGCATACTGCAAATATAAGAAGTTAAGGTAAATTTGGTTTTCTATTCGCACATTCGTTTATTTTTTATGTTCCCTATATGGTTTACCAATCTACTTTGAATATTAGGTCTGAAATCCCATTATGTATGACTTCAAAACAAAATTAGCACTATTTATTTGAGTGTGAACAATGTTTTGATGTGAAAGTTATTGGTTGACAATATTATTTCACTACTTAAAATATAATATCAGAAAGGTATTCTTTTTAAATTCTAAGGAGGAAGTCTGAAGTCCAAATATAAAACCAACTTTACCTTAATTAAGAGAAAGCAGGCGTCCACTTGTTATGTTTTAATAATTCATTTCATTTTCAGCTTCACAATGCAGCCAATGCCAATCAGAAGGAAAAATACGAGGCAGATCTCAAAAAAGAGATTAAAAAACTGCAGGTATGAAATCGCTTATTTGACATTTAGTACAAATATCGTCAATAACAGAACAGATGGAAATGAAGATGTCTTGAAATGTTGCGTGGCCAATCAAAGTAGAGAAGCAGAACTGTTGCATCAGATAAATTATTATATAGCCAAGTGGGGGGGGGAAATGTGTACTCAATTATTATAATTGTTCTCACCTGTTTTTCTTAGCGACTACGAGACCAGATTAAGACATGGGTTGCATCCAATGAGATCAAAGACAAAAGGCAGCTAGTGGAGAACCGCAAGCTTATTGAAACGGTACAAACTTATCACAGTTCTCAAAGACTGTCCCAATTTTAATGAAAAAATAAAAGCACTGACCGTAGATTTAAATAATGACCTGTGAGTTATTAAAAGATATATTTCCCAAGACTGATCTTTCAACCCCTTAACCCGACACGGCCTTTTTCTCCTCAGCAAATGGAGCGCTTTAAGGTGGTTGAAAGAGAAACCAAGACAAAGGCCTACTCTAAAGAGGGGTTGGGCTTGGCTCAGAAAGTGGACCCAGCACAGAAAGAGAAGGAGGAAACGGAACAGTGGCTCACGGTACCAGAGGGCTCACAGAATAACCGTGGGGGATTGAAAAAAAAAATTGAGCAGAATTCAAGCAGTGCAATAATGACATGATTTCTCTCCCTCTCAGAACACAATAGACACTTTGAACATGCAGGTGGACCAGTTTGAGAGTGAAGTTGAGTCCCTCTCTGTTCAAACACGAAAAAAGAAAGGAGACAAGGAGGTCGGCATTTCCGTTTTTCCATTTTCTCTCTTAATCGATTTCACTTTTTATGCTTTTACTGTTATGCAAACACACACTGTTAGAGATCTCATAGTGTTTTTCAGGCAGTTTTGATCTATAGGATGCCGTTTGTGTTTGTTTCCAGAAGCAGGATCGCATTGAGGAGCTAAAGAGATTAATCGAGAGACACCGGTATCACATACGTATGCTTGAAACCATTTTGAGGATGTTGGATAATGATTCAATTCAGGTTGACGCTATCCATAAGATTAAAGATGATGTGGAATACTACATTGACTCTTCGCAAGACCCAGATTTTGAAGAGAACGAGTTCCTCTATGATGATCTGGATTTGGAGGACATACGTAAGTCTGTGTGTGTTGTGTGTCTGTGCTTGTTTTTATATCCTGGTAGGGACTAATGGAGATTTGTGTCACCGTGGGGACCAAAACTGAGGACCCATGGGTAAACATGCTTAAAAATCTAAAAGAATGAAGTATTTTGAACATGCAGATTTTTTCTTGTGGGGTTTGGTTTAGGGTTGGGTTTAGAGGTAGGGTTGGACTAGGTGGATAGAATATATACAGTTTTAAAGTAGAAACATCATTACGTAAAGTAGAGTGCACACCGGGATATAGAAACGTGTGTGTGGAATAACATGATGGATGTTGTCTAATGAAATGGCTGGTTGTTGACTGACAGACAATACAAGTGTCACCATATAAGTCATCTCATATCTGACAGCAATATATATCACGATATCGTACCTTTTCATACCATTTTTGTAAATTAAATCAATAGTTTATATTGACCACATGTAAAGGACTATTGATTTTTTACATATTAAAAGTATGTATTTAGAAATGGACTCATTTGTACTTGATCAAATTTCTCAAATTTTTTTCTGAATTTAACTTTAGGGTAAATGTTTGATTTCAAAATGTAGAAATATAAAATAAAAATAGCAAAAAATAGATTTTTTTTTTCCGAAAACTAATTATTACAGGTGCAACATAAAAAAAATAAAAAAAATAAAATGCAAAGTTAGGCCTGTCACAATAATCAATATATCGACTTATCGCACAACACATGGAAATGATAATTTTCGATCATTTTTAGTGATGTAATATTTATCTCTTATACATAAACACCAATTTCAGCAACATTTTAGCAGATTGCACAACCTCTTTATCTCAATTGAAGGTGTTTGTATGGATAAAACACTATAGTATTTACTATAAATTACTATAGTATATTTTTATATGGGTGGCTGACAATTGAAAGTAGTTCTGGTAGCAGATATCACAGCCTCTGTTACGATTTACCTTGCACTTTTTTTGTTAACATTTATTATTATTTAATTGTTTAGGATATATCCATTATAACTTTCTAATTCCAATGTCTAATTATAATTATTTTAAATGACTATAATTAAATAAATGTTCTTAAGAATAAAATATTATTTGTTGTTTGGAAGAATGTACTTGCATTGTGATATTATCTTGGCATTGTGGCATTATATAATGAGTGGCATAAAATGGTCTTAAAATGACAATGGTATTGTTTATTGGAATATGTTTATGCAATATATCGTACAACAAATATAAATATTGTGACAGGCCTGTCTGCATCCCTGTAATGGCATGTAATATTGAGCTCAAATAAATTATAAAAAATGAATTACTATAAACAATGTGTTTTGAGACATCACTAAAACTGTGAAATGATAGATAATTTATTTTGTCCATACAATATATGCCATCATATTACACAGCCCTGATGTTGATTGCATTTATTATTTTTTCTTTCTCATTAGCGGCAACCTTGATGGCAACATCTCCTCAGGGCCACATTGAAGATGAAATGTTTCTTCAGTCCAGCAGCACACCAACGTCCACCACTTCCTCTTCCCCCATCCCTCCATCTCCTGCTACAGGCACAACGGTAAACTGATTACATCTTTCCTTTAAAGCATTTGAATGGATTTTTATTGGCTCTAAGGCACATGGAAAAACTATACAATACCCCAGATATATTTTTAAGTTTATCACATTTTAATAAACATTCCAAACACTTGTGGGTTTAAGACTTCCCATAAATGTTAAAGTAATACCAAAACTTATAAAGAAAAATAAAGTTTTTTTGATCTTTTCCTTTAAGACTTTCAGAATGTCAGATTCTTTCATCAGATCTTAAACCTGTACCAAATAATATATATTTGAATCAATTTACTAGCACAGTGGGACAACTGCAGTAATAATAACTAAATTAAATCCATTCAATTGTAAATGAAATATTTTTTGAAAGGATTTATCAGACGTCTCTATAAAACATATTTTGTTGTATTGTGCTAAAAGTGTTTCTCCAGAAATATTAAGTTTAATCAAACATCCAAATGAAAAAATCTCATAGAATGTTTGTTAAAGTCATATGATGATATGTAATAATCTGGGCCAAATCATCTATGTCACAGGTGTCAAATCCAGTTCCTCGAGGGCCGCAGCTCTGCACAGTTTAGCTTTAACTCGAATTAAACACACCTGATCAAAATAATTATGTCCTTCAGCTTTGTTTGAACTTAGAGGTAAGTGTGTTGAAGCGGTGTTGGAACTAAACTGCGCCTTGCTTTGGCCCTCCAGGAACTGGATATGGCCCCTGTGATCTATGCTGATCAATAATGCAATATATTCTGGTAATGAATATGAACTGTTTGTTGATTGTGGCCATTTTAAAATACTGTGAGTTATTCTGTCCCTGAGCTTTGTCTTATTTACAAAGCACATTTTACCTTTTATCTATTGGAGAAAATGTACGACAATGCATTTTTCTAACACTGCACATAGCTTTGAAAAAGATGTTTTTATAAAGCATATCTGGTCAACTGATGACACTTATCTAGCAGTCTTATATAATTAATGTCAGTAATTTCCAACAATCTCTTTATGTTGTAATAAGTGCAATGTGCAATCAGTTTCATTTTTTGTGGTCATGCAGTGAATTGCAACCATACTGGAAAAATATGTTTAAAATTCTGTCTTAAGTGTACTTAATGAATCTGTAACCTGAGGCTAGTATTGGATTTTTAGGAGCAGAGGACAATTCTTGCAAAAGAAACCAAACACAAGCAATTCTATTTTGTATGTGTATATAATTTTACAAATGTTACACTTAATTTCACAATAAGTGACATTGTCCATTTTCAAAAAGATTTGGGAACTATTCAAACTGTTTTTGTATGTTAGATGGGTGGGAGGTAAGGTTTTGAGTTTCTTTTTGTAGTAAGCTAAATTCACTATAATACAGTACTTTCAAAAGAACTTTGATATATGGTCCATCTCTCTCTTGTAAGGATTTAGGCGGTACGGTATGTATGTAGGGTGTTTTCAATGAAAATGATAATAAAAGTTAAAAGTAAAAAAGAAATTAATGTCAGTAATTTACAGTATGAGAAAAAGTATTTTGTTATTTGAAACCTGTTATTAGGAGGACACACTTACGGTTGTGCATCTTTTTGACCTATTGACCCATAATTTAAGTTAAAATCATTAAAGATTCAGCAATTATCATGCTGTTGAAATTTGATACTGTCACATACCTTGTGTTTCTTAATAATTGGAGCTTGTTGTCACTTATTGCTCATTACTGTTGTATGTTAAAAACATAGAGAAAATACATCATTCATAATCCCTCAGAATCTTCAGTTATGCTTTCTTGTATTTTATTGACCTTTTGCCACAGAATTCATGCTTACTTTATAAACTGTGTGTCAATCTTTTTACTCAGGAGATTTTGGAGGATAAGAGAGGTCGATCGACAGACAGTGAAGTCAGCCAGGTGAGACATCGCTATCAGATTTGAATGTACATGAATGAACATAGCTTCTGCAGATGTATTATGATATACAGTGGTCAACATATGATCCAACCTTTCATCAAAGTTGTCTTAAAACTACCGAATTCTTGTCTTAGGACATTTTGAAAAACTTTATTGATCCACTTCAAGTGCAGGCTACTGTATAACATAGGGGATAGGTTGTTCAGATCACTTTTTATAGTGATTTTTCCATTTAACTTGAAATGTTCTGAGTAACCAGAATCTGAATTTACTGATAGTTTTGTTTATGATTCATTTGCATGGATGTTAGGGCTGCACAATTCTGGCTAAAATGAGAATCACAATTATTATTATTATTATTATTTTTTGATTAAAATGAAGATCACGATTTTCTTACATTTCTGTAGATGTAAAATAAAAGTTAATATGAGTATTATTATTGTTTTTCCTCAAATATCTGGGAAAACAACAATAATAATATTAGGCCTATGTGTAGGTCCACTGTTGTTTAAAATGCTACATTTTGTATAGACTTTAAATGGTGGACTTAAACAGTTTAAATTTGTCCTGATCATTAATACACAGTAAAGTGATTAAGTCAACTATTGATAATTCTGAAGTTGAATTGTTATGTTTGAGACATATGCTTGCAATCTATCATTGAGAACGTGATCTTTTATTGATTGATCGTACAGCTCTAATGTGTTTAGATATATTATATTCTTACTTTGTGGCTTTCCTCTAGTCTCCTGTGAAGAATGGCAACCCGTCTCTGTCGTCCTTCTCATCATCCGCCTCCTCGGGCTCCTCCTCATCCTCTTCTTCACTGGTTTCTATGGCTACTGTTGTTGGGGGCTGCACGGCAGTCTCCGGGGGCAGCAGCCTACTGGCAAGCTTCAGCAGTGCGGTGCAGCAACATCCACCACAATCTCAACAGCAAACACAGGTCAAACTGCCCTCCACGTCTATACCCTCCAACAACACGCCCAGCCCACCCAGCCACCCCACATTACCGGCCTCCACTGCTTCCTCTCTGCCCAGTTCCAGCACACCTGGCCCAATTACTTCCAACTCCCTGTCCCAGGCTTCATCAGTTCCTGGGGTGGAGAGCTCAAGACTCGGCCTGGGGAAGGGTGGCGTGACGGTAACCAGCAGCAGTAGTGTGTCTCAGATGCCAGGTTTGGGCCTGACGAGCTTGTCCAGT
>NC_141036.1:36030000-36042500 GCF_052040795.2 Danio rerio | reverse complement strand
CTTTTCTGCCTTTGGCAATTTAAAGTGTATGTGACTGTGAAGTGCTTTTGGGTTATGTGTTGATGCGTGCCTGGTTGCAATGCGTGTGTGCATTTTTGCAATTGCACTTGGTGGTTTGGTAGGCCTTGACAGAGTGTGTTTGGTTTTTGCATGTAAGTTCAGCAATACAGAGTTCAGCATATATAAGTACACCCCACACAAATCTATCTTTTATATTCATATTTTTAATTGGAAGCTATACAATATTATATTTGTGTATGTACATTAGATTAGCCGGTACTGAAGCAAAATCTGGAGTATATCTAACAAAATTACCATAACGGTCCTAAAGCTAGTACAGCCAAATGTATGTTATAGACAAATATTAAATACAAATGTAAAAAAAGAGAAAAAAATCAAAAGAAGCAACAAAAAAAAAAAAGTTAAAAATTCCGTTGAAATTTTGTAGGTTGTAATATTGTATATATATATATATATATATATATATATATATATATATATATATATATATATATATATATATATATATATATATATATATATATATATAATTGTATTTTTTTGTTGCAATATTTTGCTTGAGATTAATTATATTATCTTTCAATTTCTTAATATGTTTGGTGTCTAAAATATTATTTTAATAAATATATCTGTTTAATAAATCTGTTTTGTTTAAATGCACCAAAATGCATTTTCTATACTCACTGAGAAATGGATAAATGTATTTATTTTCAAAATGGGCTGTACTCAATAATGCTGAGCACTGTATATAAAATGTAACGACTCATTCATATTTGTATAAAAGTGATCATAGTCATATGTATAATATAAAAAAAAATGTCAAACTGAAATATGGGTTAAACATAGTGATTTGGTGGTGCCAATTTACAAAGGTTTTAAATGACAAAAGACTGCCTTAAATGTTATAGTTGAATCCAATTCACTTTTTTAGTTATTTTAACTTGCATTAATCAAACTGACTAAAACTGTCAATCTGTCAAAAATATTCAAAGCTGATTAAATTAATCGAAGTTAAAGAAACATAAAAGTGCTAGTTGTCTTGACTTTTTGTCATTAAATCATTTACAGTGTATTTTAAAAGTCTTTTCTGTAATAAGATGTTGTTCTAAATATGTCTGACAAGAATTATTTGCAAGTTAACTGTTAAATTTAAATGGCATATCTCACGATGTGGATAAATGCACACAGTTATCTACTGTATATACAGTAAAGTCAGAATTATTAGCCCCCATTTGAATTTTTTTCTTTTTTTAATATTTCCTATATGATGATTAGAGCAAGGAAATTTTCACAGCATGTCTGATAATATTTTTTTCGTCTGGAGAAAGTTTTATTTGTTTTATTTTGGCTAGTATAAAAGCTATTTTAACTTTTTAAAAAGCCATTTTAAGGTCAATATAATTAGCCCCTTTAGGCTAATATATTTTTTGATAGTCTACAGAATAAACCATCATTATACAATAACTTGCCTAATTACCCTAACCTGCCTAGTTAACCTAATTAACCTGATTAAGCCTTTAAATGTCACTTCAAGCTTTATACTAGTACCTCTTAAAAATATCTAGTAAAAAATTATGTACTGTCATCATGCCAAAGAAAAAAAAAATCAGTTATTAGAAATGAGTTATTAAAACTATTGTGTTTAGAAATGTGTTGAAAAAATCTTTTCTCGGTTAAACAAAAATTGGGGAAAAAAATAAACGGGGGTAATAATTCTGACTTCAACTGGATGTATACAGTTGAGGGCAAAATCATTAGCCCACCTGTGCAATATTTATTCTTTTTCAAAATTTTTACAAATATCCTTTTCAAAGGATTTATGATTTCTTCTAGAGAAAGTCCTTATTGTTTTATTTTGGCCAGTATAGTTTTTACTACGATATTTTACTACGATAGTCTACATAACAAACCCATGCTATACAATGACTTGCTTAATTACCATAACTTCCCTAGTTAACCAAAATGACCTGGGTAGGCCCTTAAATTTTACATTAAGCTGAATACTAGTATCTTGAAAAATACTTAGGGTAATAAGTGCCGTCATCATGATAAAGATAAAAGGAATCTTAGGTTAACCTGTGTAGAACTTATGAAAATGTTGAAACCTGATTAACTTAAACATAAAAAAATATTAGTTGTCTTGACTTTTTGTCATTAAATCATTTTACGGTGTAGTGAGTATTTTTAAAAGTCTTTTTTCTGTAATAAGATGTTTTAAATATGTCTGACAACAATTATTTGTAAGTTAACTGGTAAATCTAAACTGTAATTCTCATGATGTGGATAAATGCAGCCAGTTATACTGTATATATGTATACATATAGTTGAGTGCAAAATCATTAGCCCTCCTGTGCAATATTTATCCTATGTTTCTCAAATGATGTTTAACAAATGTATGAGTGCATTTTCAAAGGATTTCTGACATTATTTTTTCTTCTACAGAAAATCTTATTTGTTTTATTTTGGCCGGTATAGTTTTTACTATAATATTGTACTATGATAGTCTACAGAACAAACCACAGCTATACAAAGACTTGCCTAATTACCATAACTTCTCTAATTAACCTAATTAACCTAGTTAGGCCTTTAAATTGCACTTTAAGCTGAACACTAGTATCATGAAAAATATCTAGAGTAATATACTGTCAACATGTCAAAGATAAAGAAAATTAGAAATGAGTTATTAAAACTATTGTTTAGAAATACGTTGAAAATCTCTCTGTTAAACAGAACATAGGGGGAAAAATAATTAAAATTTAACAGGAAGGCTAATAATTCTGATTTCAGATATATATGTATATGTAGTAACTGTACATATCAATATTTTATGGAGTTGTTTCACTCTACATTTTGGTCCAAATATGGACAATCTGAATCCTTAGTTAAACGTTAAACTTAAAATAAATTTTCTTCTAATATGTTCTATGTACATGAAGAGTGAGAGACAGAATTCTTAGGGGTTGTTTCACCCTAAATATGGTCAAAAATGACCAAAACTAATGATTGGATTAAACGTAAAATCTTGTTAAAAAATTTACCTCGACTTTGTTAATATTTGTCCTAAATTTGTAGTGTAATAACCATCTTTTCGTGAAACATTTAGCATTTGTGTGACTATTAAATCATTAGCTCCTCTAGGACCAATGACTTAAAACATTATTTTATCATCTCTAAAGAGTTTTCCACTAACAGCTGTGCATTAAATGTTCAACAGGTGGTTTCACAGAGATCTTTCAGGATTAGATGCAGAAGCCGTTTTGAAGAGCCGAGGAGTCCATGGCAGCTTCCTGGCTCGACCAAGCAAGAAAAATGTGGGCGATTTCTCCCTTTCTGTTAGGTACAGCATTTTCCTTTTAATTTGGTGTGATTAAAAATATCAGTTTTCTACCCCTCTTTAGAAAAAAATGCTAGCAAGGATAAGCTGAGGTCAGATTGACTGATAGATACCCTACATAGTTCTACTATCTACTCAAATTCTGAAATGAACTCTCTGTGTGTTGTCTAAAAAAACTCTTCTAATTTCTTTCTATGTACTGAATGTTACTGCATTTGGTTTGATTTTCATGTTTTGTTATTCTTTTATGCCTCACAGTGTTGTGGACTATAGAAAACATTTATATGCTTCCCTTAAAGACAGTTATTTATTTAGTTATTACATTTTTAGAAATCCAAAGACATCACAGACTAAGCATTTAATAGTTCTGTATTTTTATACAGTACATCACTTATTCAGAAGCGCTGTGGTTTTCTGACCTTAAAACATGTCAGTGCATACATTTTCGTGCTACAGCTGTCTCATTCCTTTTATTAAACCTGTTTTCTTATTTCCCCTTTTTATTTTGTGTCTTTCAGCAACCGTTGACTCCATCATTGTAATAATTTGCACTTTTTTTTCCATAAACCGTAAACTTGTGTTTACATATAGATGGTCAAATATGCTTAAATACAGTTTTCCAGTCTACTTTGCATAATATCTGCTCAATGATGAACAAAATCAACATGCTGCGTCATTGTCAGGGATGCGACTTCCACTTACCTTTTCAGTGTTAGTAAATGCCAACCAAATGTCAGTCAGCCTTTTATAAAGGGTAAAAATCAGTGTCAATAACTCAAAAGTTTGAAACAATACTTCTGTTGTGACCTACTCAGAAACATGTCAGAGAAAATTCAAGAAAACCTGTATACCTACAGTTCACAATTCATTTAATGATAGATTTATTTTTATCTTCATGTACAGTAACATAGAAGAAATCTTTTACTTTTTTTATCAGCAAATTGATTGCATTGATTTGCTTTTAGTTGTACTTTTTGAACCATATTGGTAGTGTATTAAAACTTTATGGATAAAATTGCAATTGAAGTCAAATCCAGTGTAAAACAATGTTTATTGTCTAATAAACTACTTTAAAATGTATTTATTACAAGGTAATGTACTTGTACTATTGAATGTAATTAGTGTAAGGTTAGGATTAGGGTTTGTGCTAGAGTTAATTCATGTTATTTAATAGTTTACACATCGAGGACACTTTAAAATAAACAGCATTTACAATAATTGTTGAATAATTAATGTAAGATTAATTTAAATCTTTCATTTATGGGATATATATATACGTATGGGATATATATTATTCTAAATCTGACACTAATGTTTCATGAGGGAATAAGGGAGTTGAAATAAGGTCAAGTTTTATCCTGAATTTCTTTTTAAAACACACTTTGGTGAAAAGCATGATTGATATGGGTAATCAATATCTATGACAGCAAAAAAAAATAGCTGCAATGCTTTGCAAAAAAGTCTTCTTCTCAGGTAATTACTACACACTCACATAACATTTCTACACACTTTCTGTTTCTCAATTTCCTTTGACATTGCATTCTGATGCTGATAGATTTTGTTCTGATTAGTCTATGTTTAGCGATTTTTCCGATGATAAAGTAGAAATACTTATTTTACATCATCAACTGTCTTTGCTTCTCTTTTTTTTTCTCCAGAGTTGGGGAGATCATCACCCACATTAGGATTCAAAACACAGGGGATTATTATGACCTGTATGGTGGGGAGAAGTTTGCCACATTGGCAGAGTTAGTGGAGTACTACACTGGAGATCATGGAACCCTACAGGATAAAGATGGGACTGTTATTGAGCTCAAATACCCTTTAAACTGTTCCGATCCCACCACAGAGAGGTAAGCAATCATATCTGACCCTCATTCAGGACATTTCCAGGTGTGTTTGCCAAGTTAAACAAGAAATAGCTCAAATTAGCCATTTTATTTGACCTTTGGCTTTGGGAGATTCTGATATTCCGCATACTGACCTTCAGGATGAGTTTTATCTGCATTTTACCAATGTACTTAGTGTTTTATGAAATGTGACATTTGCTAACCTTGTCTATGCAAAGTCCAGACTCCCATCATACCATTTAAAATATTATGGTTATGATGTTTACATAGGTTAATCATGGAATCATTCCATTTAAATTTTCACATTTACAATACAACCGAGCAAGCATTTTTTTGTGCGTTTAATAAATGTCTAATAGACATCTTGACTAAAACAAGGTTAAATTTGAGCTGTCAGTGAATATCTAGTAGAGATATAACGATAGTCTTAAATATTGTATCTTGGAACTATTGTTAGATATTTATTAGATTTTTTTCTAAAAAGCCTATGTCTATTATTAACAAATTTGCTTGGTGGGAACATCCCAATTATTTAGGCACCCCACAAATGGGTGAACATTTTAGTCATGCTTTATGTTGCATACTGCTGTTGGTTATAATAAAATATGTAGCATTTGTTTGTATCAGTTGTTTATGTTTAAGTTGTTATATTAGGTGTTCGGTCAAAAACAAAAAAAGTTTAATGGTCAAAGTGATATTTCCATGTCTCATACAACTTTATTGTTCAATGCCAAGCTTAATGCAGATAGTGATGTTGGGTAATTGGAAAACCTGTTTGCAAATGTATATGCTACTCAAATGATTGCTTTCCATGTAAACATAAACAAAGGCTGCAATGGGCTTTTATAAGCTATTCTAGGCCATCGATGTTCAACCATTTGTCTCATAAAGCCACCAATTTACATGTTTTAGTTTATTTTTTATTATTTGTTTATTATCATTCAAGGAAGTGTTGCTGATTTGCACATTTGAGAAGTGTTTGGAAGCTCTGTAGTTTTTAGCAGTGGTATTTTATGCAAATACATTTTTTTTACCTCTTTCAAAAACATGTTAGCTAAACTGCAAGCTAACAAATCTATGTCAAGTACATAGTTATAGAGAGTTATACTGTATTTTATTTCTGTTAGAAGCTGTAGTGTAGTTGGCAACTTTATAATGGTAACTGGTAGTGTACCGCTGGTATACCTACAGTGAGGAAAGGTCACATATATTTTTAAGTTTACTTTGTCTAAATAAAAATACCAATGTACTGTTATTATACTTTAAGTTTCAACATTACTTGGGAACAATTCCTTTGTTTAAATAAAAAAAGCTTTTAAGTATATACCTCCTTGTCTTATCTGATGTAGCAGAGTACACAATAAGTAAAAAAAAAAAAAAATATATATATATATATATATATATATATATATATATATATATATATATATAACAACGCTTTCAATAAACATATTAATAATTTTTTTGTAATTTTAACATAATATAACATCTATTAACATTAAACATGTTAAATAAATATATTAATAAATTATTATAAATAGTTTTATATATAAGCATACTGTAATATATTATTATATATAGTTAAGATATTGTATATTATTATATATAGATCAGATTTTGTAATCTTCACATCATATATTCATGTTGTCTATATCTCTACCCAACAGTAAGGTAAATTCAAATAAAACATTAACAATTTAATAATAGGTTCAAAATCTGGATCGAAACATATCTTATACAGTTTGTCTTTATATTTGTCTTAATATTTTACCAAAAGTTTATGATTTTGATGCTGGCACTTTTTATTTTGGCTGTGGTAAATTCCAAACTAATAATGTCCTTTAAGTAGAGTATTTAAGAAAGATCAAGTGAAGTAGATGGATTCAGCCGTCCATCACTCCAGCATTTAAAAAAAAGCTGACAGAATCTTTGGTTGAAAGATAAAAAAAGAGAGTGATGAATATAGTTCACTATGTATATGTTATTTTGTACTGTAGTAAACTACTCCTGTATGCTTCTTAGAGTTAGTTACACTCTCAAAAAAAATGGTAAAATGTTGATCCAAAGAAGGTATAAACCTTTGTAACTGGGGCAGTACCTTTTTATAGAAACAGAATTGTACCTTAAGACAAAGAAACTAATTTGTACCATTGCAGTTTGTACTTTTAAGGACATGATTTGTACCAAGGGAAACCAAATTGTACCTTTGGTGTTTAAAACCTGCAGATACAATATTGTACCTTCAAAGGTAAAAATCTGATCCATGAAGGTACCTCTACTGTGACAAGACACTTTGTACCTTAACAAAATCAAATGTGTTCCTTCAAGAACTATTCAAAGGCATTTTGCTACTGTATATCCAAAATACGTACAATTTTTTCAGTAAATATAAAACATCAAAAAAAATGTTTATCTATGTTTAAAAAAAAGATTATTTTTGTGTAAATGCACCTTTTACATTTACAATAAAGAATAAAAAAATACTTTAACAATTAACATTTCAAAAATGTTACAGAATACTTTCTGCTTAAATGTCTGCGTAAACACTTTGCATATGCAGGATTTTTGCCAGCTCACATGCGTTTTGAAAAGCAAATGCCAAAAGGCGCGGATATCAATAATGAAAACGTGTTTATCAGAAAATGCTCATCAAATGTTTATTAAAAATGCCTTAAATGTTTAGTTTACAATACCTATAGTTTTATTTTACAAGTTGTTTTGTATAGAACTTACTTAATGTGTATGAGTTTCTTTAAGCATATGCTTTTAAATGATGATTCATGTTTTAATATGGAAATTATTCATAAAATCACTTTGCCTTTCCAGCAATATTTATTTTCATAGATATTGTAAGAAAGAGCAATCCAACACTTTTTACCTTTTATATGAGAACAATTCTGTACCTTCGTTTCAGCTGTACCATAAAAGGTACAGAACAGTATCATAAGAGGTCTTTTCTGTACCATATAAGGTACAACTTTTACAAAAGTACAAAACTGTTCCTTAAGGAACATTATTTGTACCACCTTGTAACTTTTTTTCTGAAAGTGTAGAATGTATAAATCAGTAAGTGAAACTACATGAATAAAGTAGACAAAAAGGCAATTAGCTTTCCAGACAGTGGTTTACTATAGAAAATGGTTAAACTGCGTATTAATTTTGAAAGTTATGAGGGAGTGTAATGTTCTACATGTATGCAGTTTCTTGAACTGTGTATGACTGCCAGTGTGAATCATGCACTAACAATCTTCTTGGGTTTGCCTGGCCCTGCTGTTGGTTCATTGATTTGGTCAATCATTTTATTTATTGCACATGATTATTTATTTTATCACACGCTGGAATCCTTCCAGATTCTACTTTCAGTTATGTCACAAATTGAGGAACAAAGTCTCCAACATGCCTTCCACTGCTGCCAGTAATCTTATCAAATGAAGAGGAAAAACACCAAACAGTTTTAAGATATAGTTAGCCTGATCGTCAAGTAGAAATCAGTTAACATGACAAATGTAAGATGCGCATTCTGATAAACCTGCAAATGAAAAATGGACATTATCTGGATATGAAAGACTGTTAGATTTCATTTAGTTTATTTTTTTTATGCTTAATTTTATTTGATGCAAAAAGAAAAGTGGTATCAGTGATTATTTTGCAGTTATTTTGCGTTCACTAAATAAATAAAACTGCATTAACACAGATTAATGTAACATAAATGCAAGTGAATTAATCATGGTTAAATTGCAGTAATAAATAAATGCATAATAAATATTTACATTTTATACTATAATAATTATAAAATAGTTAAAGTAATAGTTAACAAGTGCAAAAGTGTGAGATCACAAATTAAAAAGATCTATTATATTATATTTTATTGCATTATATTATATAATATTATATTATATTATATTAATTTTATTTTATTTTATCATATTTCCTAGTTTGACAGAATTCCTTTTTTGATTGATTCTGAATCCCTTTATTCAAAGTGGCATTTTATAAATAGCTCATTAATTTTAATGAATGCTTTTTAATTCAAGTTGAAGAATCTTGAATTGCAGACATACTCCACCCCACCCTCTGCCATGTGTCTGACTTCCTCTTTTCTACTGCGGTTGGAAACTTTAGTTTTGACACATTTGCAAACAGTGACCAGACCCATTCAGGCCTTCCTTCGTCTCTTTACTGTCTCTTTCTCTTTTTTGGTCATGCTTGTGATGAACTTGATTCAAACTGAGCTGTAAGCTTTCTTGCACCACAAAAGTTGCACAGTTGATGTATGTTTGTAAATCGCCCCAAAAATGGTAAGTGTTTTTTAAATAATCAGCTTTCTTTCTGCCATTTTAGATATTTCGTTTTATTCTGCCAAGTTATTCATCCCCTCCGCCCCCAAAAAAGTCATTATTTAGTGACCTGCAATGTCATTGCAAACATGTATGATTTTTTAAATCTAGCACTATGGGAAAGAGCAGTGTTTCTCAGTTAGGATCTGAATTTCTTATGTAACAAAAAATGCTCTAGAAAAAGGCCAGATTGTGCAGTAAAATACTTTGCTTATTTATTTTTTTATTTTACTAAAACAGTAGATTGTTGGCAAGCACAACTGCCAGTCATTTACTGTAAAATCAAGGACAAAACAGAAAAACCTGAGTCAAATTTCTGCTGAGCCTTTTATGTATTACAGCATGGAAACCATGAATTGGGTTTCTTCTTGTGGATTAACAAATGAAGCTTTGACCCAATACCCATTTTTGTGGTGATTTCTCAAGTGAAAATTTACAAATGAGACAGAAATAGGACATGAATCAGTATTTTAGTAGCTACGATCAAACCAGTCACATCGGAAAAGACATCCGTACTGCCCTGTAGCATTTTTTTTATTTACAAGATGTAGCAATTATGTACCCTCAAGCACATATTTTTAGTTCTCAAAAATGTAGCCCTGAGCACATATTCCCAATGAGCCAGTGTTGACCATTACCTTCATTAGGTCATTGATGTAGTCCACTTAAACGACTGAATGAAAATGAGTAAACATATTCAAGCTCTGTGCCATTTTGTTTGTGGTTTGCTGGTTGATAAAAATAGATCTTAAATGTCTTGGCCAGATCATTGATTTCTGTCACATTACACTATAGGATATTACACTTACACCAATAGGATTCCACCATGGATGGGCAAATCATTTGGCACGTAAACTCTCACAGTGCATTGTGTATTCTCTAGCCATTGAGTGTACATTGGTTGTACTCTAGGTATTGCAATGCATTGTAGGATTGAATAAGTTAAGATCAGAATGTTCACTTTGGTTTCTGACATCGTTACAAGTGGCTGTTTTCTCAAATAGTGTACTCTATTTTGCAAAAAACACTTTTTTAAGTATTCATTGTGTGGCAACTGTGCTTGAATATTGAATATTCTCTTAATGGTCAAATATTAATTCTATTTTTTATAATCACACAGTCTGCATCAACAGTTTGATTGGCATTAGCTTTTTTGCATGTCATCAGAGGGGGAAAGCCCCGCCCATTTGTGACAATCTCTCCCTCATTAGCATAGACAGCCCTGAGTTTTTGCACCGATAATGCACAGATAATGTCCTTTTTTGAATCTGCCACTTTGCTGATGCATGTGAGCATTTTAGCTCCACTCTTTTGTGAAAAGAGGCATAGGAGCTAAATCACATTTGAATTTAAAGCAACAGTCTCCAAAACGGCACAATTTGGATCAAAGCCTAAAAGATTAGTGTTTTTTAGGGTTTACTTTGAGCAAAAACTTCACAAACATGGACATCACAGGCATGTTTACCATCTTGTAAAGAGAGGCATAATAGATCCTCTTTAAGGGTATAGGGGATTATTTGATTCATGTTGACTCAATAACTTCTGTAGATTTAAAAAGGTTTAAATTTAATTTAGTGAAGACTATGTTTGATTACATAAGGTTTTTCAAGTCTGTTATAAAAAAACTGAAGGATAGATTATTCATAAATGTATAAGTTTATAATTAATTTGTTTATAACATAAGCTTATTGCAAAGCAAGGTTGTGGTCAATGAAAACAATTGGTCTAACTATTTGATCTTATTTTGTGGGGGAGCCAGTGAAATGTTGGGCAGGGAAGGTCATTTTGTTTTTAAAATGTTTAGCATGAAAAGTGTTTTATATGGCTAAATGCAATGAGAACTTGATTTTAAAAGACCAAAATCAGTATAGAGTTAGGTTAAGAATATAATTTTTTTGTATGCTTTATATTTAAATGACTATAAATATAATTTTAACACAAGCTGAACAATATTTACAATGTATGTTAACCATTTTACTTCTTTAGTTAATCATTAGAAATATTGCTTCATGAGGCTTAATGCATTAGGAAAGTTATATATTTTAGACCTCTATCCCGCATTTCACTTTTGTGTTGCATTAGATCACAATATGCATCTAATTTTTTAGCAGTTTTACATGTAACATGCAATTTTGCATGTTATTCAAATTTTCTGGGTTGATCTTTTTGCCTGTACATAATAAACATATTTTTAAAAAAACTGGACATTAAATTTGGTCTATATGTATATTTTTTTTGTCATGCATTAAACCCAATTTTTCACATTAAAGGTTTATAAAATTTGTCTTACAAATGTTAGTTTCACCATGCACCAACAGTGCATAATGCTGTCTCGCACATTAACCAGTTATTGTTATCTGTGCCAAAAGAAAATTACATTTTATAGTCAGTCACATTGGAGGAGAATTTGTAATGACATAACGTTTCATACATTTGACACTCACATTAAATGTGTAGAATATTTTGATTGCCAGAAATAGAGAAGATGAAACTTTTAGGTCTCTTCTAAAATCGGACAGATCTGTCTTTTTACAATGCAATAAAATGACAGAATATGCCGAATAAAGTCAAAGTCAGCTTTATTGTCAATTCAACCACATGTACAGGACAGAGTATTGAAATTGTGTTACTCTCAGACCCCAAATGCCTAACATATAATATAAATACAAAGAGTAGAATTTTAAGAAGAAATTACAAAAAATACAATTATACATATAATGTAATCCAAAGATATAAGTAAAAAATAAAAATTTGTAAACAATACAATTACACTTAAAGGCATATGGCAAGTATTCCTAATGCGAATTCCTGATTGCTTGACTTATTATATTTGTCATGCGTTTTGTTGTATTTAATAAATAATTTCTCTTTATTATTATTCAAAGACACCAAAATCATTATTTTGTGAGAAAGCACTCCCCCCTCCACCCCCCGAGAGGCGATTAAGCAAGTCCTTTT
>NC_141036.1:35927500-36025000 GCF_052040795.2 Danio rerio | reverse complement strand
ATCTAGTCTGAAGACAAAGAAAGCGTTCTGTGTTGCCATTTTAACGGTTCATGAATGAGTTTTTTTTATAGGTTGAGCAATGAGAACACAATCTGAATAACAGTTTGATGAGAAATCTTAAGTTGACTGCTCAATCAAAATAATGAATCGAAAGTTTGACTGATCTTTTACTGTATGCTGTTGTTGGTTTACTTAAGTTAATGGACTGACAAGCATTTATTTTTAACATTAGTTAATAAAAATACAAGTTTTTGATTTGAGTTTGATTTACGTCATGCAGCAGATGCTTTAGATAATATCAACAGAGACAATTTTATGTCGTTAAGATACAGTGCTCAGCATAAATGAATACGCCCCATGTTGAATATGAATATTTTATATATTTCTGAGTGAATATGGGTAGTATTTATTCGTGTAATTGAACAAAACAGATTCATTAAACAGCTATATTTATTAAAATAATATTTTAGCCACAGAACATCTTTAGAAATGAAAAGATAATACATTTAAATTGATGAAATATGTTGCAAAAACATACAAGCTACAACATTTCATTAAAATTTTAAATATTTTTTGTTTCTTTTGATTTTTGCAGTTTTTGAAAATTTTGTTAAATATTTTTCTTTAACAAATTTGGGCTACTAATTTTTGAACATTTATCACAAGTTATTTTGTTAGTATAGCTCCAGATTTGGTCTAATGTATATGCACAAATTTAATATTGTAAAGCTTCCTATAGAAAGTTTTAGTTTAAATGAGAGACTTGTGGGGGTTCACTCATATATGCTGAGAACTATATTAATAAATTCTGTAGTTTCCATTAACTAGGATTAATAATTGTTTTAGTTTTCAATAGCTGGGCTTTTTTAACAGCTTGCTAGAAATGCACCTGTAATTCAAATTTGAGTTTTTTTCTTTTTTGCGAACCTTGAAATAAATTGTTTCAAGTTAGGATGGAAAGCCGGCTATTGATAATTTGGTTTTATATCATTATTTGTTTTTAGCTTAAGACAAAAAAAAATATTGTATTAATTGATTTAATGTATTTCTTAAAACAACGTTAGGACGTTATGGGTAAAAAATAAGAAAAAAAACGTTATTTGTTTATTTAACTAACTGCTTATTTGAATACAGTTAGTCCCATTTTGTATTTATAATCAATATATAATCAATAAAACTGAAATTCTCATATTTTAGATTAGTACAATATTTAATTTCTTAATAATGGAACTCTTCACATTTTCAGGTTTCTCAGTAGCAGAAGTCGTCTTAGTTAAGTAAACTTAGAGCACAGTGAAAGGGACTGTACAACAATCATAAAAAAAAAAAAAAAATCCTATTTACTGAAATAATAAAGAAATACCTCCATGATGATGTTATCAAGACTTTCAGAAAAAGAAATAGTGTGAGACTGATATTGGCAACCAGAAGAGAGAACAAGGCCAAATTTAATGTTGCATTATAAACGCTTCACACAAGCGGTCATTTGTTTTTTGTCATTTGATGCACAGATGATATAATACATACATTAGTACATTTAAATGTACATAGGTTTTAAAGCAATCTAAAAAAAAAAAAAAACTTTATAGGATTTAAGATGCTGATGACTGTTAAACTCGTCATAACAGTCTTGTGAAAAAGGTTCATTAGTTTTGATCTCAGTACAGTGACAGTAAAAAAAGCTAATCATTTCAATTTACAAACTGCATACTGCAATATCGTACCTAAAAATACTACCTACAAATTCGTCTTAAAACACAAAATAGTTCCACACAATAGATTTATTTGGACAACAAGAAGCAATTAAATTTATATTATTAATTTTTACAAATTTAACTGGATTAAACATAAAACAATTAAGTTGCCCCCCCCCAAAAACCTAAAGAATTGTTTCAGCTCATTTTAAATAAGTAGTTTATTAACAAACAGCAGACATTATTTCTTTGAGTAAACTGTCTTGTCTTTATATTTGAATATGTTATTATTTTTGGGTATTAATAAACCTCATGTTGCCGGCGTGTATGAATCCACCAGACTTGTTAACGATGGCTTTCTTATGCACGTTTATTTGCAGAATGACCGCTACACCGTCGGTGGTAAAGACCAGTTTGATAATTTGACAGACCTTGTGGAGCATTTCAAGCGTGTTGGTATTGAGGAGTTGTCTGGCACAATGGTTTATCTCAAACAGGTAAAGTAAACTGATGTTGTTTTTTTGTCTCCCCCAATCAGCATGTTTAATAACTTAAAGGTCAAGCAACTGGTCAGCTTCTGGTATTAATCCAAGACACTGCAGACAAAAGCAGTTTTTTCTTGCAGCTGACATTAATTGTTTTTTTTATGATTTTTAGTCTAACAGAAAGAAATGATTGTAGATTAACTTTTATATATCTTTTATTGCATTTTATTAATTTGTGTGTGTAGATTTAATTTACAATACATATACAATAAAAATTTTTTCTCATAAAAACAGTCATAAATAATGTCAGTTTTATTCATAACTATATTGAGAATGTTTTTACAGAGGTATATGATCATATATAAAATGTCGGATTATACTGTCGGTAACATTTTATGGCACCAAAAAATTTAAATATGTAAAAAAAAATGTGGCTGTTCAAAGTATAGAAGTAGTATAGCTTGAGTAATAAATAGAGAAAACCCCAAAAAGTCTTTGACCAAAACGTGAATGAAACAAATTGAAAATGAACTAATGTCTGAACCAGATTTCATCCGTTGTACAGATTTATGTGCCAAAAATGTTTGCAACTTAGCACATAATTTGATAAATAATAATTAATTATGCCCAATTTGTTCATTTAAACATGAAATAAAAAATAGTGTTGGGAAATAATTAATTGCGATCACATCCAAAATAAAAGTTTGTTTTGACATAACTTAAGTGTGTACTGTATTTTATTTTGTATATATTAATACATAATTCAATACTCAATGTAAAGACATGACTTCTGAACAATAAAAAGCTACAGTTTAAGGATACGTCATGTTTTTTTCATAAATGCATTTTTAAAATATAATACTATATAATATAATATATAATAATTATTTAATTTATATATTTATTTATTTGTTTGTGAGATTATTTTATTTATTTGTGCAATTATTTCAGTTTATTTATTTAATTATTTATTTATTGATTGATTTATTTATGTGTTTGTGTAATTATTTTATATGTATTTATTTATTTATTTATTTATGTGTTTGCGTAATTATTTTATTTTATATTTTGTTAATTTATTTATTTATGTGTGTGTAAATTTTTTTTATTTTATATTTTGTTTATTTATGTGTTTGTATAATTTTATTTTACAATATTTTAAATGTATTTTTATAATTACATACTCAAATAAAAACATGGTTTTTGAACACGAAAAAAAACTTTTCTATTAATCATGTATTTTATTTTTTTTAATTTATTTTTATTTTAACTTTTTCAGTTCAATCCTCAAAGTAAAAACTTTGCATTTCTGAAAATTATCTTCAGTTTGAATCTGATTTATTCCCCATAACTGTACACATCTGAAAAGCACTTAAATCCAAAAGCATGAGTTATCCATTTCTGCAAATAAACTCTTTATTTTAAAATCCAAAATGTTGTAATAAATGTTGCAAATAGTTTTAGATCATATTTATAACTGTATATAGTGTGTAAATGCTGACTTTGACTCAGGAGCATCAGTTCTGCTGACATTAAAAGACTGAAGCGTGAAGTTATCTTCTTTAAAGTGTGGGAAATGTGATTAATCTTCAACCTTTCTGTCGTCTGTCTGTCTTTGTGTGGATGTCCTCTTTGTTTTCCGCAGCCCTATTACTCGACGAGGCTGAACGCCGCTGATATTCAGAGCAGAGTAAATCAGCTCGACCAGACCTCAGAGAGAGAGAAGATGGACGGGGCCGATAAAAAGATTAAAGCCGGCTTCTGGGAAGAGTTTGATGTGAGTGATGTGTTAAAAGGTCATTCTCCACCTGATGTATAGATGAAGCACACCTTCTTCATTTAGATGCATTTGGTTTACTCGTTCATTCAAAAAAGGGACGGGTTTATGATGTTCCAGCTAGTGTGTGAGAATCAAATAGATGATTTTTTACTTGTCTATAAAAAATTAATTATGAGAGTTTAAGTCTTTGGAAAAAAGAAACAACACAAGCTTTATTCCTTTATTTTCTTTTTTTCATCACACATTTTGGAAAGTTTTCTTTTATGGAAAGTTCATCTTAATTACACCTTTAATACTTAATTGTGAGTTTAAAGAGAGTCAGTTATAATAAAACACACTTAATAACTGTCTGGACCACTTATAATAATAATAATAGTAATAATAATAATAATAATAATAATAATATAACAGTGATATAATAATAATATAAAATAATAATATAACAATAATATTAGAATTAATACTAATATAAGAAATAATAATAATAATAATAATAATAATAATAATAGTAAAAATAATATAACAATGATATAATAATAATTTAATGAAAATAATAATATAATAATAATAATAATATTAGAATTAATACTAATATAAGATACAATAATCATAATATTAATAATAATAATAATATAAAAATTATAATATCACAATTATAAAAAATATAATAATAATAGTAGTAGTAATAATAATAATAATAATAATAATACAATAATGTAATATACAAAATAACAATAACAATAATAATAACAATTACACTAATAATACAATATAAAATAATAATAATTTTAATATAATAATATTAATTATTATTTTAATATAACAATATAATAATAATTATAATATAACATTAATAAGAATACTAATAATAATAATAATAATATAAGAAATAATAATAATAATAATTTTGAGCTAAACAAATAGACATCATTGTTAGATTATATTGCGAATATAAAATACATTCTCCATAATGTTATATATTAATAATGTTAATATTAAACACTCTTGAAGATTTCAGTCCTGACCAATGACTGTAACCAGGAAATAAACTGATCCAAATAGAATAAATCATCAAACCAAATCAAGTATGTAGTTTTATTCTGGTTCTTTAAAGGTTTTTAATAGTCTTCATACTTCTGTCTTTAGACTGTGTATGGACACAACAGAGGCTCTGTTTTCCACGGCGCATAATCCATTTTTGCCTTTAACCCAGTTTCTGTTTTACCGAAGCAGCCAAAGCATTTTATTAGCTAAACTTCTTTGAATTTGTTTAATAGATATTTATTGTATTTGAATTCATCTATTTGTTTGTGTAAATATTTTATTTTATATTTTATTTATTAATGTATTTATTTATTTGTTTGTGTAATTATTTTATTCATTTATTTATTTATTTATTGTTTGTTTATTTATGTGTTTGCTTTTCAAAATATTTCAGTTTATATTTTATTTATATATTTATTTCTTGTTTATTTATGTGTTTGTGTAATTATTTTATTTTATTTATTTGTTTGTGTAAGTATTTCTGTTTTTATTTTATTTTATTTATTTATTCATGTAATTATTTTATTTTATATTTTATTTATTTATTTATTTTTTGTGTAATTTTATTTTTATTTGTTTGTGTAATTATTATGTTTATTTGTTTGTTTCTGTATTTATTTATTTATTTGTGTTTGTGTAATTATTTTATTTATTTGATTGTGTAATTGTTTTATTAACTTGTTTATGTAATTGTTTTATTTTATATTTTATCCATTTATTTGATTGTGTTTGTTTGTGTATTCATTATTATTTTTTGTGTAATTATTTCAGTTTATTTATTTATTTGTGTAGTTATTTTGTTTTTATTTAATTATTTGTTTGTGCAATTATTTAATTTTAAATTTTATTTATTTATGTTTGTGTAATTATTTTATTTATGTGTTTGTTTGTGTAATTATATTATATTTAATTTTTTTATTATTTTAATGTAATTTAGTTTATTTTAATTTCATTTCATTTTCGACAGAATCACCTAAACTTTATAGTTTTTTTTTTTGCCTATTTGTTCTACATTCATCTTAATTTGAGTCTTAAAGACAAAGACATTTAATGGATTTTCTCTACAGTCCTTTTTATATACTGTATAGGATGGCAAAACTAATTCGATCAACCATTTCTATAATTAGTTTGTTTGTACTGAACAGTTGATCTCTGGTCGTAGTAAGGTTAGACCACAGGAGCCAAACGGTCGTTCAGAGCCACTCTCAACAAGCTCTCGACAGGATGTGGTCACGTGTACTTTCTGTCTTTATTTCTCTCACTCTCTTGGTTATTTTTGAGCTATAAATCTGTTGTTCTACTTGCAGGCATTGCAAAAGCTGGAAACGAAGGTGACGAAGAGCAGAGATGAAGGAATGAGACCAGAAAACAAAAGCAAAAACAGATACAAGAACATCCTTCCCTGTGAGCATTGAATATTATCATCACATTGTTGTATTTTTTTTGTTTAGATTTTTTGTTTGCAGTTTGTTTTTACACTTCATAAATACGTTTTCTCAATATTTTGGTTAAGGTTAGGATAAGGCTTACGTTTAGGGATGGTTGAATGGAATTATTCATATTTATTGTTATTTTTATAGTAATAGACATGTGTGACACTGAAGTAGTGTATTTTTTCTCTAAATGAAATGACAATAAATAATATGTTTTGGGGTAAAATGCCATGAAGTATATATTATTTTTTTATTACTGTTTTTAAGATATATTTACATAATTTTTATTAATTCATTAATTTATTTATATTGACATGGACATCACAATTACACTGGACAACCAAATGCATTTGTTTAAGTGTTTTAGCATTCTCAACACCTGTCCACGGGAGGCTTGACCTAAATAAAAGTAAAATAGATACACATACACTATTATAAACATTAAAACACATTATAAACATATAAGTATTATAATTCTTTACATAAAATTGCTATAAATCAAAAGCAAAGGCGGCGTGATCAACAAACTAATAATAAACTATTTGTGTAAACGCTGCTGTTTTGATTAACCACATTTTAAGTGCATTACTAGAAACATTTTTGTTACTTTCTAACTTTAGGCTTACAGCTAAAACATTCCACAATTTGATTCCTCTAACAGAGAAAACAGGCTGACCAAAAGAGTTCTTACACTTTTGAATAAGATAGTCGCTATTAGCTGTTGCTTGTGTGTCTCTGTGAGAGGTTTGATGCCTACTGATTAGATCTAAAAACACCATTGGAGCATGGTTATTTAAACATTTGAAAACCAATTTAAGATATTGAAATTTAATAAAACTATCAGAACTAAGAACGTTATGTTTACATAAAACCTCACAATGATGCCATTGCATTGGCTTTAAGTCCATAATTTTAATATCTTGTTTATATATTGAATCAATCGGCTTCAATGTGGTTAAAAAGGCCTGTGGCCATGATGTAATGCAATTACAAGTGTGAGAATATCATTATATGCATGTATCATTTAGCAGTTTGATATGTTAAAAAATGTGCTATGATGCACATAAATTTAAATTACATTTAAAATGTTTGTGTATATATATTATTATTATTGATATTATAAATTTCTAAATATAATGATAATAATAATAATCATAATACTTTATTTTTATATAGCACCTTTGAAACTTGAAACTTTACACTTTTAAAAATACAAAGATAGCAGAAAAAATTGTTATGCAGAGGATAAAAATTATATATATATATATATATATATATATATATATATATATATATATATATATATATATATATATATATATAAAGGGCAATGCAAGCAAAAATGAGTATTAGACAGACTTTAATTTTTTAAATATAACTATTTTCTTCTTTTTTTTTTCAGTTGATGAAACTCGGGTTATCCTAGAGAACGCAGATCCCAATGTTGTCGGCTCTGACTACATCAATGCCAACTATGTTATAGTATGTCCATCAGATAAATCATAATCATTGCACATTTCTCCAATTTTCAGCTTGAATGTGTCGTTGAATCATTCTCTTTTTCCCTTCGTCTCTCTGTTTCTGTATGCCAACAGAACAAACTAATGGTTACGAACCCCCAGAAGACTTACATTGCTTGTCAAGGTTGCCTCGCAACAACTGTAGATGATTTCTGGCAAATGATGTGGCAAGAAGATTCACGAGTAATCGTCATGACAACTAGAGAAGTTGAGAAAGGACGGGTTAGTAGTTGTTCATAATTTCAGAATTGATTTGACAAATGTACTATACAGAAAACACTTCACTCTTACTGTTGCATTTCTGGATTCGAGTACAATTGAGTGAGTAGAAAGTTCATATTTGTGTTTTCTAAATGATAGTGTGCTTTGACTAAGAACGTTGGCACTTAGAGCTCTTATTTGCAGAAAAAGGATAATAGCTCCATATGCTATGTTTTTTCAGACAGTAATTATATGGAAAAGAGTATGTATATTTGACATGTTTATATGTTAGGTCTGCATAATATATTGTTTCAGCATTAATATTGCAATGTGCGGATCTGCAATACACTATCTGACAAAAGTCTTGTCGCCTATCCAAGTTTTAGGAACAATAAATAATAATTTGACTTCTAGTTGATCATTTGCTATCAGAAGTTTTATTAACAAACACTTAAGGTGCGGTCACACTGCACTTTTTTCCCCATAGACTTCATACGCACTTGAATGCATCAAACCGGAAACGCAAACTCCTGTGACAAGTTTTACAGTTTGCTGCGTTGCAAAGTTCAAGCTTGGTAAACTCTGACCTGCGAAATCACATCATTTGACTGCGTGAGACTAATCGAGGATCAAAACATGACCTCTCTGGACAGAAATGTTAAATATGGACCAATCGCTCACCCCCTTTTTCGCAGCACCATACGTCAGAATTTCGCAAGCTCAAACTCTAGTCTAGTGTGACTGCGGCATTACATCTAGCTATAGGAATGACTGGGATGTAGACAATACAATAACAGGCAACAACTAATAAAACTCAGGGGTATAAATACAAGACCTGATTAAACTGATTACAAACAAGGGGAGAGACACAAGTGGAACTAATAAACACTAACAAACGGCAAGAAAACAGAACAAAGGAATCACCTGACATAACCAAATACCATGGAACACAAGACATGGGAAGGATAATCCTGACAAAATGTGTGTATGTGTGAAAGTTACTGCATTTGCTCAATTCATTATGTATGGGTTTGAGTACAAATGTTTTTTTTTTATGTTTGTGTGTGTGTGTGTGTGTGTGTGTTTGGGTGTGTGTGTATCAAAAACATTACATGCAATTATACGTTTTAATTCAGTAACATTTTTTGTGTTACACTTTATTTGAAGTTGTCCTTGTCACAGTGTATTTATTCACTGAGTTATCTAGTAATATTAAACAATTACATACACCTACTATATAATTAGGATGAGGGTTAGATTTAGATTTAATTGCATGTAATTACTACATGGAACATGTGACGAGCACCTTCTTTTCAGAAACTTCCCTGTTAAATAAGTAGAAAAGCTGCTGACATCAAATATGCGGTTGTATTTTTCCTCTGCAGAATAAGTGTGTGCCATACTGGCCGACTACTGAGGGAGAGTCGAAGGAAGTAGGCAGATATGTGGTGAAGTTATTGTCTGAAATGGATGCTGCTGATTATAAAGTGAGGGTGGTGGAGCTCACTGCTCCGCATCGGGTAAGGAATGAGTTTTTTTTTTTCAATGCGTCTTTGCAAACATTCACATAAGAGCACACAGCACATTTTTTGCTCACACCTGTGCCCCAGATATTCGGTCTGTTTGTCATTCTTTTCCACTGCATTTCATACTGCCATCTTGATTCCAGTGGTAAAAAAAGCATCAAGAAAACAGCGAAAAAGTGAATTTTCTGTTATTAACAAAACAAAAATCATGAAATAAAATAAACATTTGTTAACTGAGATTAAAAAAAGAACATTATTTTAAGTTTGCTGCTAACAAAAACTAAAACAAAAATGTATATAAATAATATATGCACTCAAAAAACATTGCTTGTTCAAGCTACTTACATAAATGAGCTGGAACAACAATTCTTGAGTTTTTTTTTGGGGGACAACTTGTTTTATGTTCAATTTACTTATAATTGTAGCTTAATTCCTTTGTGTTTTTTAGCAAATTAAAGTCTAATGCTTTAAATATCTAGAACAAAAATGTCATGATATACAGTGCATCTGGGAAATATTCATAGCGCTTCACTTTTTCCACATTTCTTTGTTACAGTCTTATTCCAAAATTTATTGAATTCTTTTATTTCCTCAAAATTCTACACACAATACCCCATAATGATAATGTGAAAAAATTGTTTTTTTAAACCCTGTGTTGCAAATTTGTTACAGATAAAAAAGTTGAAAAACCACATGTATGTATGTATGTATGTATGTATGTATGTATGTATGTGTATATATATATATACATGTATATACATTATATACATTTCTCAACCTAATAGTTTTAATAACTCATTTCTAATAATTGATTTATACATTTCTCAACCTAATAGTTTTAATAACTCATTTCTAATAATTGATTTATCTTTGCCATGATGACAGTAAATATTATTTGACAAGATATTTTTCAAGACACTTCTATACAGCTTAAAGTGACATTTAAAGGTTTAACTAGGTTAATTAGGTTAACTAGGCTGGTTAGGGTAATTAGGCAAGTTATTGTATAACGATGGTTTGTTCTGTAGACTTCCAAAAAAAAAGTTAGCTTAAAGTGGCTGATAATTTTGACCTTAAAATGGTTTTTAAAAAATGAAAAATTTCTTTTATTCTAGCCAAAATAACACAAGACTTTCTCCAGAAGAAAAAATATTATCAGACATATTGTGAAAATTTCCTTGCTCTGGTAAACATAATTTGGGAAATATGTAAAAAAGAAAAAAAAAAATCAAAGGGGTGTTAATAATTCTGACTTCAATTATATATATATTTGTATATGTATGTATATGTATATATATATATACTGTATAATAATTCAATTTCTTCATGTAGACTCTTTATTTTTCTGATTGCAGAATGAGGCTCCCCGAAAAATTTGGCACTTCCAATATCTGAGCTGGCCGGATCATGGTGTCCCGCAGGAGCCTGGTGGAGTGTTGAGCTTTCTGGACCAGGTCAACAGGAAACAGGAAGAACTGCGCTCATCTGCACCCATAGTCATTCACTGCAGGTACTTTAATAACTGCATCTTCCACAGGGGGGCTTCATGAGCACAACACAGTGAAACCATTGAAATGTCCATGAAATATATATCTGATATATCCACAACTGACCTTTTTAGTCATAGACATGAAATGAAATTTATTCAATTGAATTAATTTTTTATTTTCATATAAGATACTGCAGATGAATACTAAATACTAATGTTTAGCACCGTATATACTAACGTTTACAGCCATACTTTTCCATTCAATTGATTGTTTATAGACTTGCAAACTTTTTTGTTTTCGAAAAATTATTTTCCTAAAAATGTTTTTTATTTTTGTACTCAAAGGATGCATTGTTTAATTAAATATGCACTCATTTGCCTACATTTTTGACCACAGAAATCTTGAACTTTTACATTCAAAAATAATTTAAACAGAGGGGATTTTTAGTGTCTTTTTATCTGTTTATAATTTAAAAATAATTGTGAACACAAACAGCCAGAAAAAAAATTGTAGAATAATATTTTGTATATAACCAGTCAAGTTATGCATGACCATATCCCCCTTGTAGGATTACAAATGTATCATATCTATGTAATATTTATATATAAATGAAAAGTTCTGTTCTTTGTGTTCCCCAATATGACATTTTAAGAAAGAACGAGTCTGGCTATAACTTTTTCAGTTTCATTTAAACCTAGATTTGATCAATGTGCAATTCCACGGCCAATAAAAAAACTTCACAATATAGAGATAAATAAAACCAAATGTACCGGGTAACACTTTACAATAAGGTTCATTAGTTAATGCATTTACTAACATGAACTAATCATGAACAACACATGTACAGCATTTATTAATCATAATTGAACATTTACTTATGCATTATTAACATCCAAGTCCATGCTTGTTAACATTAGTTAATGCACCATGAGTTAACATGATCTAACAATGAACTACTCTATTTTCATTAACTAACATGAACAAATACATTAGTAGATGTATTGTTCATTGTTTGTTCATGTTAGTAAATGCATTAATTAACATTAACTAATGAACCTTATTGTAAAGTGTGACCATGTACCGTATTATATAGCGTAAGTGGAGATTTATGACTGCGCATAGGAGAAAAAAGTGCCTTTAAAATATTTATTGTAATCTGTAATCTATAGATACGAACTGATAAAGCACTATTTTGGATGTTTTCTTTCTATTGGCTTAAAATCTGAAAATGGACCGCTTCATTTTTGCCTGTAGCACCTTATCTTAACAATTTTCTTAACACTGTAAGCAGATCCTGTGAGCGAATAATACATGTGCAAATCTTGAGCAGGAAGGTTTAAGCAGCAGTTACACCACTCGGCATGTTGTAATCAGAGTACATGCTTGAACTTTTCATGACCCCTCACTTCCCACTCCAACTTTTCAATTAATTGCTTGTTTATTGTTTAGTATGAACATGTGCTGTGGAACATTTAGGGTCTTATGAACTCTAGCAGCTGGAGAAGATCACGTTTTTTATTTATTTATTTTTTTAGATGGTCCTGTTCATAATGCATGTTGTTTCAAAGCAGCTTTCCAGAAAATGCATGTTTTTACTAAACAGTTGAACGTGATTATGTCAGAGTAATGCTCATAAGGCAGAAATCTAGATTTGTAGGATAATCTAAATCATGCATTAACGTAATGAGGGTATTTCAGCAGACACAAAGAACCAAATCATAATTGTTATTTAAGGAAATGATTCTGTTTTGGCAGTGCTGGTATTGGACGAACTGGAACCATTGTGGTGATTGACATGCTGATAGACTCCATTGATGCTAAAGGTGAGTTTATAGGTTTTTTTTTTTAAACCTTTTTTTACTGTGTAAAAGTGGTTTTGTGTGAGGGAGGTTGTGAAAGTCAACAGGCTGGTATCTGGAAGGTTACAGGGTCAATCCCCAGCTAAAGCTAAATAGTAGCCATTCTGAGAAACACTTAATTCCATTCAATTCAAGATTACTTGTATAGCGCTTTTCACAATGACCATCATTCCAAAGCAGCTTCACAAAAAGTGCACATCATTACATTACAGTCAAAATCAAAAAAGATTAAGAGTTGTGTATCGAGTAGGCAGTATATAAAGAACCTGCCGTTATAGAGTAGTTAAGGTATTCAATTCACTTCAAATGTATTTGTATAGCGCTTTTCACAATAGTTATTCTTTTTAAAGCAGCTTCACAAAAGGTGCACATTGTTGTATTACAATCAAAATCACAAAAGTTATTAGTTGCCATAACTTTATTAGTGGCCAATTAATTAAACTATTAACTAATAGCTTTTAACAGTTATTGTATATAAGCAAAAGTTACCCTGCAGTTTTATATTATTATAGGTGATGTGTTTGTGTACATGTTCAATGAAGTGTATGTGTGTATTAAGTGTATGATCGAAGTATATACATAATTAAATTCGAAGTATATAAATAATTAAAAAATAAAAAAAGGGCAAAAAAACCTTAGTGACAATTTCCATTTTTTTGTGTATTTTATTTATAAAAGTTTTTATAAGACAGAACAAAAATATGTATACAATCTATAATACTTTTTATAAAAATGGTAACAAAAAAGAAAGAAAATACAAAAATAAATAATAAAATAAAAACATTTTATAAATTAATAAAAAATTATAATAATTTTAAAAACATGCATCATATAGAATAAATAATATACACCATTAAGTTTTACTTGGTCAAACTGAAAACACTGAAATTGGAGTGGAAAAGTAAAATTGACTATAAAAGTGCCCTACTTTTAACTTTTAAAAAGATATGCAAGGAAGAGGCCCCTAAATTTTTTCTAACTTTTTTGAAGCATCTGCTCTAGCAAAACAAATTTTTTCAAGCTTAAGAGCAGCAACCATTTCAGTCAGCCTTTTATGAAACGTAGGTGGTAAAGTGGACTTCCAATCTATCAAGATTACCCTTTTAGCCACCACCATCCCAAACATAATAGACATTTGCTGATTATGTGACCATGCTAACACAGGGTCAGAGCATTCAAACAGGGCTAATTCAATATGTGGACTTAGTTACCCATTGTTTACCCATACCTTACTTACCCATTGTTCATCCACTCTTGTGTGGTGCTTTCTTTTTCGAACCACAAAAGGATGACTTAAAAATTATAATTTTAAACCCCTGCTCTCACTCATACATGAGTATAATAAACAGCTACCAGCAGCCAACTTTAAAAAACAAAAACACGCTAATTTCACAGAATGGTCTCATGTGACACATTTTGTATATTCCAAGTATTCTGTGAGAAAATGATATGGTTAATGGGAAAAGAAACTGAATTTTAAGTTGATATTTCATGATAAAGCTAACAATATGTGACAGACTTAGTCTGACTCACTGTCGTTTGGCTTAAGCCTCATTCACACTACGAGCGACCTTTCATTTAAATGAAGAGCGAGCAACTTCCAGTGACCTCCGTCTACGTGAGCGACAGCAACCGTTGGTGACCAGGTGGGGGTGTCGAACGACGCCACAAGGTTGAGAATCCTTCAACATTATGCAAATGAAGAGTGACTTTCTTGAGCGACAGACAATAGGAGCACTAGTAGAGCTCACGTGACCCTCTCTCAGCTCACTCAGTGGCCGGTTGTATTTGTGCTGTAGGTTATATACTTACACAGACCTGCGTTTAAAGCAGGTCGTCACTCGTCACCCAGAGTGACAGGCAGCTACAAAGTTGCTGCCAGTGTGAATGAGGCATTAGTCCCTGATTTATCAGAGGTCACCACAGTTGAATGAACCCCCAATTACAATTACTAGTGTAGGTTTTATGCAGCCCTTCCAGCCACAATCTATTACTAAGAGTACACTAACTCGTGAACCCCAAGTGCTGGAAACTCCCATACTCTCTCCCATTTACACACACGCATACACAATTATCAATTTAGTTTCTTCAATTCTCACTTATACTGAATGTCTTGGGAATGTGGGGGAAAACGGATCACCCACACAGAAAGGACACCTGGTCCAGCCGGGAATCAAACCAGTGACCTTCTTGCTTTGAGGCAACAGTGCTAAACACTGAGCCATTGTCCTGAAGCAGTTACAGTGTTTTGACAAATCAAACCACAATATGAAAATCTCAAAGCCTACTAATCCATAAAAAGTATTCAAACCCAATCTGTCATGTTTGAACACAAGCTTAGTTAGAGGTTTAGAATGCTCACATTAATTTAAACCATTAATGCATATTGCCAACTCATTTCAGATCAGCAGATGAAGAACGATAATCTGATCACAGCTGAGCTTGGCTGTAGACTCATTTTAATGCATCATTTTTATTGCAACTTGGGCTAAAATGCTTCAATCAATATGATTGCACTGCATTAACCCTGTACATGCCCTCAGGTGATATATTTGGCTAATGTGTTTCCTTTCCAAATGGTTTAGAGTTTCTTTTTGACATAAAACAGTCGGTCTTATAGTCTTCTGATAAGCTTACTTCTAGTAGTTGCAACCACATGAACACCTCAGGGTGGGGTTTCCTTTTAATTCCTGGATCAAGCACATTTTAAATATGTCATCTGTTTCAGGTTTGGACTGCGACATTGACATCCAGAAGTGTATTATGATGGTTCGAGATCAGCGATCCGGCATGGTGCAAACCGAAGCTCAATACAAGTTCATCTACTTGGCTGTGCTGCAGTACATAGAGTCCACTAAAGTCACACGAAGGGCCATCATGGTAAGAGAAACATGTGGGATAAAGAAAATAAAAGATTATTGAGCAGACAATTAGCGGGCAGCCATTCAGAAATATTTTTGTTCAGAAATTAAGCATTAAACTAGTCAAAATTCTTTAAACACATCTTGATGTATTATGGTTTCTATAACTATATTAAGCAGCAGGACTCATTTCTACATTGAATTTTAATAATAAAAGTTTCCTGAGCAGCAAATCAACATATTGCAAGGACTTTGGTGATCATGTGACTGCATTTTAAAATGTTTTCAAATAGAAAATTGTCATTTTATGTTCCAATGATATTAGATTATGATACTACTACTGTTGTCCAACTGACTCCAAACCTTTTAAATAGTACTGTGTATTTTTGTACATTAGAATGATTTATATATAATTTTATTTCTTTCTGAACAAAAATTAATTACTATTATACAATTTTAGCATGTTTTAAAGGGGTGGTCTAGAGTGTATTTTTAAGGCTTGGTTGTGTTTATAATATGCAAAGCAATGTGTGCTCGTGCTTTATTTGTAAAAAATCTTACTTTGATTATATACAGCTACTCAGCTAACATGAAAACGACTGTCATATTTCCTAGTTTTCCGAAAACCCACCCTCAAGAGGTCAGCTAACATAATGTGCTGTGAGTCATGGATCGGCCCAATGTCACCAGGAAAACCGTCACGTCCCTACAAGCACGCGCTTTGCCACTGCTGTGTAAATACTGTCAGTCAGAGTAGCTGTTAGCCGTATCAGTTTGAGCCTGAATCAGATCAACACAGCTGAACCTCACGCCTGCTCTCTAAAATAAAATCTGACAAGTGTATTTCATATATATTCAGGTTATATATATATGTGTAAGTAATATGAAATGTTCATATCTTTTGTGAGTTCGTTATTTGAGATAGACACTGCAGCGCTGGTGAAGATTGTGGGTGTTTACAGCAGTTTGATGAATAAATATGAAATTGTAACTAAATTGTTAGTGATGCCAAACAGCATTTCCCCTAGTTTACTTACTAGCTACAACATATCATTAAGGCTAGAAACTATGCATGTTATTGATCAATTTTAACAAATAAAAATACTTACAGGTTGTGGCTCAAAATCCACAGCTTCGTCGGTTGGAGGAGTTTTTAGCCGAATCCAGCACTGAAGTGGGAGAGATTCTGAAAGTTTTCCTTTGTCAAATGCTAGGCATTTTTTTTTAAATATAAAATTCTCTGGGACATAATTAAAATCAAACTGTAAGCCCTTCTCTCTTTGTGTCATGTCCTTTGGAACAAGCTCTGTTGAAATGCAGCGTTTAATTGGCATTTTAGCTTTCTCTGCTATAACATTACAGCGCCTCTGGCCACGTCCCTTCACTGCGCTGTGTGCATGCACGTAACCCGGATGTATTTTTGTGTAGTTCCCAACTTCATTCGCTGTAGGCTATGCTAAGCTAACCCTGGAAAAGCCAATGTCTCCCTTTGCATTGAACTTTGAGTGTCTTACCTTCAGAGATGTTGTTTATGTTCACACAGCTACATTACACATCCAATAAAGCATAAAATATGATATCGTAGTGGACCACCCCTTTAAAGAAGACACCCTTGTAAGATGTCATTCATTGTAACTTTAAATGACCAAAACATTTGCTCTCAAAACAGTTCCTATGATATCTTAGCTAAGTAGACATTGTTAAAAAGGAAGATAAGACTGATTTCCAGTTCTGTGTCTCTGTGCCTTCTGTTTTGTTTAGTATTGCTATTGATTTTTTTATACTTTCTGTTACAGGAAACTGAAACCGAATATGGAAACCTCTCGATTCAGTCCAAACACCCAAAGGCCAGTCGCAAAGCTTCTTCGAAGTGAGTATAAATCACAGACTTGAGCTTGTAGTGTCTTCACAATCGTCCAGAAACATTCCTCTCACGTCTCCTTATCTCCACCAAACTGATGACCAGTTGAGCAGGCGGTTCAAAGATCTCTGTCACACGCTCGTTCTGCTTACACAAGCGTTTTTAAAGCCCGTTGTGCAATGTCCCATTGAGAGAGAAAGAGAAGGATTGAGTTTTACCTCAGATCCCACATTGTTTCAGCTCCACGTTGCTCTAATCGCTTTCAGTTCAACTAATGACTAGCTTAGGACAGTTCATATTGTAGCTCAAGCTGCTGACAGAAATATTAAAACTGTTTTAGATGAAAAATAATATATTTATAAATAATAAAGTCAAGTTTACTAATCAAGCGTTGTACTCCTCCTCATCTTTTTTATTATTATTTAATAACTATTGTTCTTTTTTTTAAGTCATTTCTCATGTTCTTTTGTCTTTTAATTTGGGACCGAGCACCATTGGTGCGTAGGCCCTATTGGAATTGCTCAGTTTCTTATTATCATTCTTCTTCTCTAGAATGAATTTTTGCATTTTTGAGGGTCTAAACATGCCCGAAAACTCACAAAAATTTGCGCACACATCAAAAGCGGTGAAAATTTACATTTGTTATAGGTTTCGGAAATGAGTGTTGGAAAATTGCTCGACAGTGCCACCTATGCACATTTGACTTGAATTGAGTGGCCCCCGAACTACGTTTCACGCTTGTGTACAAAAATTGGCACACACATCAAACATGCCAATACCTACAAAAAGGTCTCTTGGAGCGAAATCTCAAACCCAACAGAAAGTCAGATATTTTTAACATCCTCTGCTGAAAAAGTGCAGTTTTTGCCATTTCCATGCGTTGTATTTTAAGGAACTCCTCTTAGCGATTTTATCAAATCAACACCAAAATTCTGTATTATTATGTAAAGGCCTTTAAGATCTTTTTTTGTCAAAGGGAGGGTTTGTGGCAGACTAACAAAGTTCAGCATATCGCCATGGAGGAGAAAGTACTATAACTCAGCCACACAATGTCCGATCTGCCTGAAAATTAATGTTCAATGAGATTCCTTTGCAAATATTTAGTTAGTCATACGCCACCTGCTGACAGAAGAAAGTTTGGCATAAATCAGTGAATTTGGCAGTCATTTATATATATATTGTCCCTGTCATCCTAAGGCCACTGGGTGGTAGTGAGCCTGGGTGCGAGGTCTCTTTCATCTCTGCTTGTTTCCTTTTGTTTTGTTATTTTTATTGATTCTTGCATTTTATAGTTGTCTGTATATTTCTTATTTTATTTTTATTTTTGCTTTACTTTTACATTTTTTATTAAATAATATATAAATTAATATATTTAAATGAAAAATACAAAATAAAAATATAAATTAAATATATATATATATATATATATATATATATATATATATATATATATATATATATATATATATATATATATATATATATAATTGTTTTTAGATAGATGTCTATATTTTTTATTTTAAATTTAGTTTGATATATATAAAATAATTACTCTAGATTGGCGACTAACCAGTCATATTCTTTTTTTTTTTTCAGAAAAAATGAGGATGTTTATGAGAATCTGGGCGCAAAGGGAAAGAAAGACGTCAAAAAGCAGAAATCTGAAGAGAAGAAGGGTGGTGGATCTGTTAGGAAACGATAAAAATAACAGAAAAATAATTTGATTTAATTTCGCTTCTTTGTTGTACAGCTTATTTTGAAGTACGTTTTCAGGTGTTTTACAGTCAAACTGTTTAAAAAGAAAACTGAGCCAAGGCTTTTACAGAGATTATCAAACAAATCTGGCTGTTTTTTAGTCTATTTGTTAATTTTTTTTTAAAAAGTGTTAAGTAAAAAAAAAAACAAAAAGATTGTAATCGTAGTAAATCATCGATTTGTTCTCAGCTTTAATAAAAGTCCTTTCCAGAGTTTTTCCTGGCCTTTCTTTTTATTTGCTGTAATAAAATAGAGGTGTGTTTGCATAGAACGTTGAATTTTCCGGGATGTTATTGTAAGGCTGAATGGAAAGACTGATGTCCTGGAGAAATGATATGCACAGACTCTGGCCTGAAGCCAGAGAGAGGGAACATCATTCACATACACATCGGGGTCAAACATGGCCCTTGATCACTGGACCCCATACAGCACTGACCCCAGTTAACATCGAGGCACAGCAGGGGAAAACATTAGGAGAAATGAAAGAGCATTACAGATCACCACATGAGCAACAGAACAATGAATGCAGATTTAGACTTTTCAATGACTTGTCAGATTTTTCTGCTTTCACTGGCAGATTATATATTTAATTATTTGCCTTCAGTCTTGATCATAAATACCAAAAGTGAATTCATTTTCTGTTTTTTAACCCTTTATTCTAAAACCCAAGCAAAAATGATGACGTACAATGATTGCATAACTTTTTTCATGCGATTTTGTGTTGCCTTGCCATGGGCCCTACAAATACTAAATAATTTAGTTATTTCTCCATTGTAGGGATTCAAATTTTATTTACATGTTTGCATTGTTAATTTTAATATTCTTTAGTATCATCTAGCACTTTTGTTATTCATTTTGACATGTCAGGTTTTTCATTTGACAGCATGTTGCAAATCCTCACAACTCAAACACATTTTTAAAAAAACACGCTGCATTTTCTCACAACACAAACAAATTAATAACAAGCTCTGCATTTTCTTGCAGTTTTCTTTGAAGGCATTTTCTGCCTTTAAAATTCTTCTCTTGGTTTTTAAATCTCTAAATGGCCTGGCACCTGCTTATCTGTCAAACATGTTGATTGAGCATCAGCCTGGTTGGTCTCTTCGGTCATCTAACCAAAGATTGTTATGTATCCCTTATTTGAGGCTGAAATACAGTGGTGACCGTGCCTTCGCAGTAGCTGGCCCTAGGTTGTGGAATGCTCTGCCCCTCTTTATTAGATTGGTGTCATCTCTGTCTGTTTTTAAATCTAGGTTGAAAAATTACCTCTTTGATTTGCCATTTTGTCTATGAAAATTGTCCGTTTTAGCTATAATTTTATATTTTTCTTTGTTGTGAGGTTTATTGTGCATTACATTGGTCAACCTCTGGTCGTGTTTAATAGTACTATATAAATAAAATTAACATTGACATTGACGATGCAAACAATTTTACGAAAACGCACTGCATTTTCTCACAACACTTCCAAATAGCACGGACCACAAGAGAAATGTTTTAAGAGGAACCAAAAACTCACCTATCAAAGATCAGCACAGCGGCGTTTGTCATGTTTTTGTGTACTCTTGAAACATGTATAGGCTATTGTGTTCCGTTGCTTTTGCAAGTGTGAGTTTGTGCTGTGAGAAAATGCAGCGCATTTTATTAATTTGTTTGCATTGTGTGAAAATTTTTCAATGCAAACGTGTTTGTTTAAATGTGTACACATTATGAGGATTTGCAGAACATTTGCTGTCAAACGGATGAAGATCTTTTCTTAATTTGCTGGTGTTTTTTGTAATTGCACCTATTTTCTTAAATTGCACCACATTACGCTCTAGGATACTGTAGCATGGCCTATTATTATTATTATTAATATTTTAAACATGCCTTTATAGTTTTTGTAAAATGTCAATTTTAATTTGAGTTATTTTATGTATGAAATAAATCTTGGTCTAAATATACATTAGATGTGATATCGCAGATGTGAGATTTCGTGAATTAAGAACTTTTAACTGTTCAATTATAAATTTGTAAGACAGATCATTTGAAGAAGAAAAAAGAGATTGCATATGGTTTATGTAACAGTGTTAAACTTTTTTGACATAACAGTCACTGATCACAATATATAGGCTAACTGCTTTCTTTTCTGAGAGACTAAACGCCTAATGTGCATATTATTACAGGGGTACATTAACAATAACTAACTATTGTTATTGTTATCATGCGAGCATTTAATATGTTTATTGTAAAATTTAACAAAACCTCAGGAAAAAGAAACTTTACCCCGTCCACCTGTAGCACCTCCTCTAAAGCCTGAGGAGCGCATTCCCAAACTGGGGGCTCGGGAGGCTGGATTTGGCTCGGTCCAGATTAAGTGATCTTCTCTGGGAGGAGTCACCGCTGCTTTTTGCTTTACTTACGGAGGGCAAACCGGAGACCATTCGTGAAGCTCATTGTGAAGCCGAACATCACGGAGTAAACTCTCGGAAACACCAAGCCGCGGATTCTGCTCTCCACACCTAGCGTGCTGCTTGTAGGAAACGGCTTCAATCGCGCGATAATTTAACCAAATTAACCATCATACAATGAGATAGAGCTGCCTGGAGACACGGATAGAGATCAGACAGATACCCAGAGGAACAGTGAGCACACTAAGCCCTATATCACATAAAGTTTAGCTGCATTCGTGTCGATTTGAAACAAAAGGAAAATAGACTGAAAGAGAAAATGTCCAAACCTAATTACACTGGCGTTTACAACATGATTTCCCAGGATAATTTTGAAGAATATCTGGCGGCTTTGGGTAAGCAGAAATGTTTTTATATATTTTTCTCTCTCTCCCAGTGACTCTGATTGTAACCTGATGCTTGTGTTGACTGTGTGCCTTTTTCCTCCTGTCCTCACCTCACTGTGAACCTGATGATGGTGGTAATGATGTCTTCTTTAATCTGGGCTTAATGAAATTCAGTCTATCATCTTGCCCTGGGGAAGAAAGACTAAACGAGATCCTAGCATTTTTTTTATATTCAACATGTCTGAGTTTTAAACAGAAAAAGAAAAATAGTGTAGCCTAATCACACATAAGGAGCTAAGTTTCTAAAAAGACAAAAGGTTACATAAAAATGCCTCATAAATCATGCATTCTGTATCAGATTTTCTGGATTGGTTTGTTTGACTTAATAAAAAGGATGATTTAGCCAAAAATGACAAATCTGTCATCCTCCACTTTCCTCTGTTGAGCACAAAAGAAGATACTGTGAAAAAAAAGTTGGGGAAGATCAGCCATATTGGGTAGGAACAAAAAAACAAATAAATGAATACTAGTCAATGGAAGTTAATGGCTGTTCCCCCCCAACATTCTTCAGAATATCTTCTTTAGAAAGAAATTCATAAAGGTTGAGAACCACTTGAGTGTGAATAAATTAATGTAAGTGTTAAAAGTGTATATACGCATTTTATATAAGTATTTATTAAAGTTGATTTTAATAATTTTTATATAAATATTTATAAGTATTATGAAAAATATTTTTGAAATAAAAGTTTGAATCCAAACCAAATTAAAACCTTTTCATTTACCATTATTTACAGCAATAAATATAGTTGAAGGTTATGTAAATGATTTACTTGTGTTTCTTTTTAGAATAAATGCTTATGAAATAAAAAATTTTGGGTGAACTATCCCTTTAAGTGAATAGCAAGTTATTTTTCACTGATAATATTTTCCTTTATTGTTAACCATTGCAATCTTATCACTGAATCAGTTAGTTGGAATTGAGGTCATTATGATTCATTATAAAAAGGAAAATGATTCAGACTGACTCTACTGTAAGGAAGAGATATAGTATAGAAAGATAGCATTTTTATATTAAAATAATTCATTATAATTAGGGCTACAAAATATATTGTTCCAGCATCGATATATCGCAATGTAAACATTCGCAATCACATTTGGTAGTATGCGCAATGTTGAGTCCGGATTATAAATATCATTTCACATGTGCTTTTTGAGGCCCATGACTGTGTGAAGGGTTTAAAAGCATTCAGGCGTAAGAAATTGTGCTGTTTTTAACTTTGACAAATTAATAACGATACATTCTATTGAATTGTTTGTAAAACAAAGACTATGCAGTATTGTTTTACATTGGATTATTCAATTACTGAATACCTGAATACTGTAAGACTCCTAGAAAAAAAAACTGTTTTTATATAATCTGTAATTATACGATTAATTTTATAATTTTATACGATTATACGATAAAATTAAATAATTTTTCTTTACTGAATTTATGCTTTACAGAATAAAACAAATATTGAGATTGTAACTATCAGGTTCTGCAGGTGGCGTTTTTCAAATGTGAACTGTGTGTAACTGTTTTGATTTCTTCATTAACATGGGGTTAACGTTCTCAAACATGTAGTTTTGAAGAGTTTTAAAGTGGTCTATTTATTTTAAATATTCATTTTGGAGACTCTGTACACAAAAAAATGCTGCTATAAGTTAAATTTAAGTGTTTTATGTAATTATTTATTAAAGTTAACTTTAATCATCTTTATATAATATCTAAAAGTAGGGCCTGGCGATTTGGCCAACAATCAGAATCTCGTTTAATTGAACATTTAACTTGATTACGATTAATAAACGATTATTTTATTTATTTATAAAAAATTTTTGCCCTCATAGTTTACTGACAGGGTGTGTACAGTAAATATGTTCACATATTAAAATTAAGAGATTTTTTTAACGAAGGGTGGATTACTTAATGTTAAAATAATTGAGAAAGCACACATCTACTACTAATGAGTATTTATCGAACATCAATGTTGAAATGAAAACACAAATTGCCAAAAATGAACAACCACTTTTTTCCTATAAAAAAGTGAAAATGAATAGCCACTTTTTCCTTTAAAAAAGTGAAAAGTAAATAACTTGCATTTTTTTTTTTAAACAAAATTAATTATTTTTAATGTTTTGAAAAAAAAGTAGAAAATAAGCAGTATCTCTTCTAAAAAATAACTTTGGCATATCCTGTAGACCTATATAATATTGTAAACAGTGCTTTTCTTGAATCTTCTCTAAACAAATATTCGTTCACATTCACATTCGATACAAATAAACGTTCATAATAATTTTATTGTAAAAATATGCTGCCTGAAGACATCTCTGCCGCAGCATCCAATCATTGTCAGTGTAGTGCAAACATGCGTTGTGTAGTTATTTTTTTAAGAGGTACGCAGGTATGTGACCGTGTGAAGGCTACGTTCAATGCAGAAGTGTAAATCAGCCTTAACAGAGCGGGGTTATGTGATTCTACATGTTGTAGGGAAAGTAGTTGAAAAAATGTACCTTGAAAAATTTGATTGATTATAGGTTCTGACTTTAGATCAATCGACTGAGCCTTATCTAAGTATTATAAAAATACTGTTGAAACAAAAATTGAATCCAAACAAAAGCAAAACCTTTTAGTTTAATTACTGTAGTAAATATAGTTGGAGGTTATTTAAATGATTTAATTTCTTTCTTTCTTTCTTAATCTCTCTTTGTCTCCTCTTTAGATGTTAATTATGCACTGAGGAAGGTAGTCTGTATTCTGAAACCCAGCAAACACATTGAACACGATGTGAACACTGGCAGGATGAAGATAAAGACCGTCACCACTTTTAAGAACTTCGACATGGACTTCACTTTAGGACAGGAGTTCACTGAGGACCTGGGGCCAGTCGATGGGCGAAAGTGCCAAGTGTGTTGGGCTCTTTTTTTTATACACTATATCTATTTTGTATTGTAATGTATTGGTGAGCAACCTAGGCCCCTTTAAAAAGTAACAAAAGAAGGCAAAGAAAAGCCCTGTGGGAAAGTGTGGTATGTGTGGTGCTAATGGATAATGATCTCCATATGTTTCAGACTACGGTGGACTGGGACGGTGATAAATTGATCTGCGTGCAGCGAGGAGAGAAAGAGGGCAGAGGCTGGACACACTGGTTAGAAGGAAACATCCTCCATTTGGTAAGCAGAGTTCAGGAAAACTGCTTTTACACAGTATGTTTTTGGAGAACTTTGTAAAGTTAAATGTAAAACTGGACTAAAAAATCTGTAAGGGTTTTTTTCAGTTAAAGAAAATATGGGAGTGGAGTCCAAAACTGAGCTACATTCATACAAATATACTTCCTTTAATGTTTTAATGATAGCTTTTCAACTTAAAGGCACAGTATGTAGGTTTCGTCACTAGAGGGCGTCTTTTCACAACAAACCATTTAAACAGAGTAGTTTGGTGACTGAGTGTGGAATTGTATGAGTTGTCTTCATTACATCCTATGGGACAGAACTCATGTTCATGGGTGAGTTAAAGTATTCTAAACATATTATTTTCATGGTTTGAATTAGAATAAGGATGAAAGCCATTTAAGTGAAATGAGACCATTCATCAAGCAATTGCTGATGAGAGACGAGTGTGATGTGGCATGAAAGAAGCAGAGCTTTAATATGCCAGTAAACCGCCTCCAAACGTGATCATGCAGCACTTTTTTCATCATAATAAATGCATTTTAAGGTCCTGTTCTGTGATTTTAAGATGCTAATAAAAAGCACTACACGTCTCTCTTAGTATTTACATGATTTATACTTGTAAAAAGCTGGTTTAAAGTAGAGAAAATACAGTTTGCAAAATTAATTTGAAAGTTTTCTATTATCAATAAAGAATTATATAATATGTAGAAAATTTGATTAGCTTGATTTATGTCTTCTACCAGATCAATTTGGTTTTCAAAATGCATCCATTCACATGTAGTTATAGTTGAAAGAAAAAATGTGACTCTCCTTGCTTTAATACAGATTAAATAAACTGAGAATATTTGTTTTAGAGTTGAGATACATCATTTAAAAGCTGACATTCTTAGCTTTTAGCAGACTCATTATTCAAGTTTGTTGAAGTTACAGTTCATTTTCAATTTCAAATCAGACTTCAATGAGAGAAAGTGACAGCAGACGAGCATCTTTAAAAATATATTATTATACAAAAAACACACTTTGATTTTATTATGAATGTACACAAGTGTTGAAAACACTTTAGATTTTTAAATATGTATGCCACTTATATGTATGACAAAAATATTTCTTTTGCACTTAAAATGGCTCATATCGCTGGCTATAGAGTAGACTGGAGAGGGTTTAAGTATATTTCAAGAGTTCACACTTAGCTGATGATTTACAATAAGCTTGTCTGGCATGCTGTCTTGAGAGAGAGCCCTGAGTTTAAAGGTTCACGAAACCCTCAAGTACTTTTTTTTTGAGATTTTAACAGATTTGTGTGTGTTGAGCGTCATTTAAGACAATGTTAGCACCTGTTAGCTTTAACTGTGTGAAAAAAATGGATAATTTTGAGCTTTTGTCAGCCAATTTTAGCTTCTGGGGTTAAAATGATTTTTGGGGCGGGATCAAAATTGGCGATGTAGCGCAAAACTGCAAGTGCAAAGATGACGCATCGAGTTCTCATTATTATTCATAGCGGAGTTTTCTTATCCTATGAGAAGAGCCTGCTTCTTGATTATTCATGGCTGCACGTGCTTTCCGTAGGCAAGACAGACCTGCCAGTGCCAAGCTGTGAGACACGGACCCACGGCACACAGTATTTAGTAGTTTATGAAGGGTTGTATGTGTTTGTTTCCATGATCTACAGCACAGGTTTCAAACTCAGTTCCAAAAGGGCTGCAGCTCTGCACAGTTTAGTTCCAACCCTAATTAAACACACCTGATCAAACTAAATGAGTCCTTCAGGCTTGTTTGAAACCTACAGGTAAGTGTGTTGGAGCAGGGTTGGAACTAAACTGTGCAGGGCTTCGGCCCTTGAGTTTGACACCCCTGATCTACAGGGTGTAGAAGCTGTTTGTGTCCAGCAAGCATTTTTGTCGGGAGAGCAGTACGAGAATTAGAGAATGGTGGACTTTGTCTTTTATCAGAAGTTCGTTTACATTTAGACACATGGCCATGCTGCTGTGTTTGCCTAAATCCTCTAAATCAGTGGTTCCCAACCTGGGGTCCGCGCCCCCCTAAGGGGGGCGCCAGAGTTCACAAGGGGGGCGCGGGAGAGGATAAGTGTTGAGGTAGAAAAAGGCATAAAATGCTCCACTATTATACAGGGCTGTACAATTAATCCAAAATCCGATTTCGATTTCAAACGATTATAAAAAGCATTAATCAAGATAAACAATTATATGCATCATATACCGCCCCCTTTCCAGTTGTATGTGTTGCGAAAGACCGCGTGCTTATGTGTGTGTGCAACACGCACACGCAGTCAGAAGCATGCGGCCGGTCAGCATTCGCTCTCATTCGCACCCTGAGACGAGCAGAGGAGCGCAGACATCTAGTCATCTTAACGTGAGCGCTTTAATGGTCAAATAGGTGTCAAAACGCGGTGTTTAGTGATTATTTATATTAACCCTCATTTGTGTAATAAACAAACGAGTTGAGGATCAAAAGACGTGAAAGAGAAACCATTAAAGAGACAGTGTGAAATATTCCCGCTGCCGCCTGTTTTTATTATCATTAATCAAACATAACAAGAAAATGTTTCTCTGCTCTTGACTGAAGGATTTCTGTAGCTAAAGTGTTTTTCTTACAGTGGAGATGCTTAAAGCACAGTTTGTTTTATATTTTTATTCTATTGTATTTATTTCTCTTTCCTTTGCAGGGTGGAAAATAACTGTATATATACACTTGAAGTCAGAATTATTAGCCCTCCTGAATATTAGCAACCCTTTTCCTGGCCAATTTCTTTTTTTTACTTATTTCTGAACATAATAGTTTTGATATCTCATTTCTAATTACTGATTTCTTTTATCTTTGCTATGATGACAGCACATAATATTTTACTAGATGTTTTTCAAAATATAAGCATTCAAATTTAAGTGCAATTCAAAGGCTTAATTAGAGTAATTAGGCAAGTCATTGTATAACAGTAGTTTCTTCTGCAGACAATCAAAAATATATATTGCTTAAGGGGGATAATAATATTGATCCTAAAATAGGTTTCAAAATATTTAAACCTGCTTTTATTCTAGCTAAAATAAACCAAATAAGCCTAGAAGAAAAACAAATATTAGAGGAAATACTGTTAAATTCCTGGTTCTGTTAAACATATTTTGGGAAATATTTATTAAAAAAAATTCTCAGGAATATATGTATTTTTAAGTACCAAAAAAAAAATAAAAATCAAAACACACGCTTAAAATTCCAACATAATAGTAAAAATAATTAAAATAAATAACTCTAAATAATTTTTTACATTTTGCTCACTTGCGCAATGTGCTTGTCCAACTTCTCGTAAAGGCAAAATCAAAACAAAAATGGCAGACAAACGTCAATGTAATGATTCTTCAGAGGCGAAGAAAAAGATTAGACAGTATGACAAAGTCTATAAATACACATAAACACACACATACAGTAATATATATATATATATATATATATATATATATATATATATATATATATATATATACATATATATATATATATATATATATATATATATATATATATATATATATATATATATATATATATATATATATATATATATATATATATATATATATATATACGGTACATATGTGTGTGCGTGCGTGTGTATTTATATGGTGGGGGGGGCTCCAATGTTTGTATATGTTCATGGGGGGGGCCCCAGAGAAAAAGGTTGGGAACCACTGCTCTAAATTACCAACAGGGCTAATGGTTAAAATAGACAGGGCAAGAGACCTGTTGCACTGAGTCTGCATTCAGACCTATGATTCAGACCCGGGGATTAAGGGAGAAATCCTTATTTATAGTGTTTATATAAGCAGGATTATCTTTATAATGAAATAAATTGTGGTTATGTGTATATAAATCATATGATTGAAGGATCGTGATTAGCTAATGCAGGACCGGCTGTGGCCAATCAGAAGCACTTGAACATCTTGAAATTAGGTTATAAATAAACTTCACTTGGTGTTTCTTTGTTTCCTATAAAACCAAACAGGAAATCTATGGTGTATGTTATCATTATCATTATCGTTATCATTCTTCAAAACATAACTACATAAATCAGCTAAATATAGAAGGCATTTTTGGGTACTTCAGTGAAAAATTGTACATGTTGTGCCTTAATTAGGTTTACCTAATGTAAATATTTATTCCATGTTATTGTCTTTTACTTTTGTCTTTTCATATTGTTTTTCCCTGTGGTCATTATAAAAGTTGTGAGAAAAGTGACACTTTTAAACAAAGCTTTTGACTATAACTACAGTACTACACCAATTCGAGGTTAGTATTTTGTTTTTAAAGACATTAATACTTTTATTTAACAAGGACACTTTGAATTGATCAGAATATACAACATCTGTTTAAAACATTTCAAAGAAATATTGTTCTTTTAAAGAATATAGAATTTTTTGTTAACACTTTATAATATCTGCACACTATAAATAATTTAATAAGCATTAGCAAATAGTGAATTCATTATCTGTTAAGCATTAACTCTACATTAATAAATGTTAGTAAGCAGTTTATAACTGCAGCTACAAATGCTCTATTCTTGACTTATAAGCAGCTATATAATGTGTTTAATGAGTGTACTTTCATACTTAGTTAATGATTTGTTTTTCATTACTAAATTAAGTATCGCATTATTTACAAACCATTTGTATTTAAGAATAGTTGAGGGTTTTTAGGATAATTTAAAATGAGTTAGTAAATAATTAATAAACTATTGAAATCAACGTGTATATGTCTTATTATGTAGGCATATATTAATGGTTACTATATGTATATTAATAAATGCTTTATTAACTCAACTTCATCTAGTTTTGTGACCTAATCTAAAGTGAGGACTATTCATGTTTTATAAATCCCTTATAAATGACAATTAAAAGCTCAGGTAAATTCTAAACAGGAAAAAAGACATTATTCATTCCTATTCATTTAAAGATATACAAATGAAACTGTACTTCAAATGAAAAATAAATAATTACAACCTTATCTAAAATAAAATCACTGTAGAGTTTAAACATTGCATCTTATTATAATGTTAAATTATCATATTGTTGTTGTTTTATCCAGTTTTATGTCATATTTTGACACTCCTGTTATTCAGCATTGTTTAAACTTTACAGTATTTTACTTTTTAGAAAAGATTGCAAAGATTATTGTTAATTTGATTCTGAGCCTTTAATAGTCATTTATAAGGGATGTATAAAGCATAAATAGTCCTCACTTTAGATTAGGTCACAAAACTGCATGAAGTTGAGTTAATAAACCATTTATTAACATATTAGTTAACTATTAGTATATGCCGGAATAATAAGATATATAAACGTTGATTTCAATAGTTTATTAATCATTTACTAACTCATTTTGAATGATTCTAAAAACCCTCAACTACTCTTAAATACAACTGGTTTGTAAATAATGCAATACCTAATTTAGTAATAAAATATAAATAATTAATTAATTATGAAATACACTCATTAAACACATTATATAGGTGCTTATAAGTCAAGAATACAGCATTTGTAGCTGCAGGTATAAACTGCCTACTAACACTTATTAATGTAGAGTTAATGCTTAACAGATATTGAATTCACTAGATACTAATGCTTAGTAAATGATTCTTAGTGTGTAGTTATTATAAAGTGTTACCAATTTTTTTTATTTAAAGTAACATTTATCATCTTTTTTTCAACGTTTATAACCAGAGATGCTTATTAACCTTCAAATCAGCAGAAGTAGAATGATTACTGAGGGATCATGTGGTATTTCACAGTACGAGTGTTTGTACTGCATCTCTGTTGAATAAATGCAGTCTTGATGAGCGTAAAATGCAAAACCAGGCTTTTTAATCATTTCAAAATGCACTTCTTTTTCATTGATTCTTTTAGCAGTTCTTTTCTTTTAAACAAACAGTACATTCATTTTAGGAATAGTATAGTTCTCATGGTCTAACATGGTATTCAAAGCTGTATTCACAAGCACAATGGTGAGAAAATCTTCTCTGAATGTCTTATTTATTGCATTATTCCAGACTGAAGCTGTAACCACTAGGCCGCTTCTCTGAATCTCTTACAACCTTCATTTCATTATACTCTCTGTCTCTCTGCAGGAGCTGAGGGCTCAGGGTGTCACTGCCAAACAAGTCTTTAAGAAGGTTGAGTGAGGATGAAGAGAGAGAGAGAGAATCAGAGGGGCCATTGCTGGGGGGGGTTTGAGCTGAGTTTATTTCTTTGAGCCCATGGCTCAGAAAAAGGCTGGATTGCCACAGTTTTTTTTTCCCTGATTCAAAACAAATCGTATTTAAATGAAGACCATAAATGAAGAAATTGGCACCCGCTCTATGATGTTTCAGTTTTTTACCCCCGGAGTTGTGATTGAACTAAAACAATAGCACGACAGCAGCACCCTGTGTGAACATCCATCAATGGTACTATTGTAAAATGTGTATCTGAAAAATGGCACCTGAAAAATTGTGTTCTGCAGATATGTTTACATAAGTTGAAGTCATTAAAACAGACAGTGGTTGTTCAATCCAAAGTTGTATTTAATGTCTAGTAATCTGCTACTGGATTTGTGCAAATGTTATGAAATAATCAAGTCGTGATTAATTTGCAGTTGTCAAACATTGTCTGAAAGTGTCAAAATTTGTAAGCTCTGAAAAGAATGACATGTCATTTTATTTGTCAACTCTAAAATACAAACGTTTATATTCATCCTGTTGTCTTAATGCTTTTCTTACTTATTCTTTTTTTATTTCTGACTTAAGGAATACCAATAGCAACAAAATAACACGCATACAACTGCATTCAAAAACTACTTATTTAAAATGAGCTGAAACAACTCAAGGGTTGTGTTTTTTGATGGACAACTTTTTTATGAAAAATTTTATGTCCAGTCCACCTAAATTTGTAAAAATCGATTGTGTGGAACCCAATGTTTTTACAGCTTGTTTGACTCTTTTTTTTTAAATATTATTTGTATGTTGTAAGGATGCATTACATTGATCAAAAGTGACCTTAAAGACATGTTAAGACATTTGTTAATAAAATTTAAACAACCACACATCCACACCATTTGAGGTGCAGGTAAGAATACATCAAAATTATGTGAGGAGGATAACACTTCTCTGCAAGCGAGTGTGCAGACATTGTTACATTTTTGCTTCAAATAAATGCTGATTTTTTTATTTATTAAACAATCATGAATAATAATTGTATCTGCTATAACATATTTCAACATTAATAGTAAAAAGAAATGTTTCTTTAGCAACAAATAAATATATTGGAAGGATTTCTGAAGAATCATGTGACACTGAAAACGACCATCACATTGATTTGCTATCACATGAATAAATGACATTTTATAATGTAGCTGCAAGCAGCAATGATGGAACCAAGCATTTATTCCTTCTAGTTGCCTATTTGTTAGTCACCAAACACAATAATGATTATTATTTTTATTTATTTATCTTGTTTTTTTGTTTTTGTTTTTTTTGTCGATATCTGATGTTTTGCTGAATGCCACTAAATCATCTTTTGTTGCACTTTCGGAAAGTCTCTTATAATATAGTTAAGTTATAATTATAATCTCTACTATTATATATCTCTACTATTCTTAAATGACAGGAAGAATGTAATAGGACTTCCTCCTAGGTTCTGGCAATTTTAAATAATAAAAAACATTAGATTGACAAACAGTTGTTTTAGAAAATATCTGTGCAACAATAAGATTTGTTAGGTTAAGTTGTTTCAGCTCAAGGCTGCATTTATTTGATCAAAAGGAGCTAGAAAACAACTTGGTAGTAGTAATGATCACCAGGGATTTAGGCTTTGCAGATTGCTGAAAAAACATGCATTACCACCCGGATTATAATTCTTCACCTTTGATTACACACATACACACAGCTGGGAGCTGCTCAAGACGTGATCAATCAGACTATATAAACTGCTTAGTTTGACACTCACATTGCTGAGTCTTGTTTGGTTTACACCCTGTAACTATTTTCCTGTGTCTAGTCTATCCATGTTTGACCCTTGCCTTGTTTTATTGTTTATTCTGCCTGCTGGCTGTTTTTGATCATTTGCCTGTTACCTGACAACGCTTTAATAATTCTCTACATGCATCTGTTTGTCCTTGTTCTGACCGTTGCTTGCCTGCCTTTTGTTCTTAAACTGCACATGTATCTGTTGTCCAGCACCCTTATGTTACAGTAGTATTGTGAAATGTTTAAATTTAAAATAACTTTAAGAACGAATTTAAAAATGTCTATTCTCAAGTATCATTACTCCAGGCTTCAGTGGTCTTTCAGAAATCGTCTAATCATTCCTTCTCTATTGTCAACTATTTGTACTGGTTCTCAGTCAATGGTTCTTATTTACCCAATGAGGTCCTTTGACCATGCTTAACATGACCCTGCATGTGAACTTCTGCAAGGAATGAATGACCTCAGATTCAAAGTGTCTGCTAATTTTTGATGTTAAGACCTCTAAAGCACCTAAGATTGTCATGAAAAAAATCTCAGAAGAACAATAGGGCCCATTGTGCATTTGGCTCGGGCCCTATGAAACAGGTATTCCAATAGGGTCCTTGCACATGTCAACTTTCCCAGTACTGGGTTGCAGCATGGAAGGGCATCCGCTGTGTAAAACATATGCTGGATAAGTTGGCGGTTCATTCCGCTGATGAACAAAGGGACTAAGCTTGACTTGAATCTAAACTAAGGCTTTTTTATTATTAGAAAATCATATCTATATACAGTATATGAAAAACTCTTGAATAATCAAAGGGAAAATTCACTCAAAATGTTAAATTCTGTCATCATTTACTCCCATGACATGTTCCAGTTTACTTTTGAGTACTTTTTATTGTTTTCTATTGAACACAAGATGAAATTATCGGAAAATTATCGTTTTCCCAAAGGCTAACAGGTGCTGTAACGTTGTCTTAATTGATACACAAACACACATAAATCTGTTAAAATCTCAAAAAAGTACTCGAGGTTTATTGAACATAAACTGAATAAAGCTGTAAACGTGCAATAGCAATGCATTTTCCTCACTTACCACCGAGGGGCGGCAATGGACTACTAACAGTAAACTACTGGGGCGTAATAATAAGTAAAGCGCTGTATCAACGGTAGAGGACAAGCTGACTGCATCTTCCACGTTTTACTTCCTTGTCGAGTTTGACCGCGAATATTACGTTGAGCAAAGAAAAGCTTGCGTCTGCAGTCAACTTCCGGTAAGATTTGTTAGTACACAATCATCACGAGGTTATTGAAAAATACAAAGTTTATTGAAATGATAGTTTGATACATGAAAACAACAAGCATCTTGGCTATATACAACATTAGTCTACCCACTTTGAAAAATACTATAGTTAAGTATTCTATTGTATTGTATATTGTATATACGTGTTGTGTATTTACTACTCAATGTGAATGAATTGCTACTGTAACAGTGAACTGCAATAAATACTGAAGTACTTTAGTTTTTGTTTCAGTAAAGAGCAACTAGAATTACCTCAACGGATTAATTCAAGTACTATAAAACTAGTTTAACTGTGATGGGTTTTGTTCACTTTGGCCTTTGTTGAATGCTAATTTAAGACATGTTTATACATAAAAAATATATAAAAATAGAAATCTAGTTATTTACACACATATTCAACCAGAATGCAATTAAACCAGAACACTGATAAAATGAAAGAAAAAACAAAATACAAAAACAGTAGATAGTATAGTTGACAGGTTAATAGTGAGCTACAGTGCCAAAGTTAATCAGTCCATTCAGATTCCTGCGGCTCTGACTGACAGATGGAGTACTGCATAATGCTGTCTGTATATCCACTTGCAGCAGTAGATTGACTGTATTTCGGTGTCATTGTCATCAATGGCTTTGCTCCATCACACTGTAGGCTACCATCCATGTCTGGGTAATTTTCTGAGTCAAAAAAGAAGCAGAAAATAATTCATTAGCTGATTCAACATCTTAGTATGTAATGACCTGTGTGCTTTTTGAACCGATAATATGGATTATGTTTAAATATTATAATTCATAAAGACTCATAAAGAGAAACAACACTTAGAGATTGCTTGTACATTTCACACATTGGAATTTTCTTCTGAAGTGTACTCCAATATTTTGTTTCATTATGTTTTTAATTAACTCTTCTTTGTGTTGTTACTTTTGTAAACATTTCTGAAGGATGTTGTGCCAACAGAAGTCTGGAGGATTCCTAATAAGCAATAATAGATGTTTATTAGACGTCTAAAATAGATTAGTCATCAAATAAACAGATTAGATAGACTTCACGTGTGTATTCATTTATTTCTGTCAATCTGATGACTATAGTCTACTGGGTGGGCCATTTATATGGATACACTTTAATAAATTGGGAATGGTTGGTGATATTAACGTCCTGATTGTGGCACACTAGTATATGTGAGGGGGCAAACTTTTCAAGATGGGTGGTGTCCATGGTGGCCATTTTGAAGTTGGCCATCTTGGATCCAACATTTGTTTTTTCAATAGGAAGAGTGTCATTTGACACATCAAACTTATTGGGAATTTCACAAGAAAAACAAAAATGTGCTTGGTTTTAACGAAACTTTATTCTTTCATGAGTTATTTACAAGTTTCTGACCACTTATAAAATGTGTTCAATGTACTGCCCATCAGACAATTGCCTTCAGATGACCTCAAAGATAAAAGTCTTAGGGGGTCAGATCAGGAGACCTTGGGGGCCATTCAACTGGCCCATGATGACCAATCCACGTTTCGGGAAACTGTTCATCTGGGAATGCTCTGAAATGACAGCCATAAGGTGGTGGTGCACTATCTTGCTGGAAAACTCAGGGAAATTGCCAGCTTCAGTGCAAAAAAAAGGGAAACCCATCATCATGTTGCAATTTCAAATATCCAGTGGCCTTGAGGTTTCCATTGATGAAGAATGGCCCCACTACCTATGTTGAATATGGTGTGAAGATACAAGATGTGCAGCACCTGAAGCTACCAATACTGGAAGCCTGTACTGGCATTTCTCCTGCGATGTTGCTATCAGTGTGTGAAGAGTGGGAGAAGAGGGTTGCATTGACAATCCAACACAATGGGCAACACATTGAACACATTTATAAGTGGTCATAAACTTGTAAATAACTCGTGAAAGAATAAAGTCACTAAAATCACACCTCCACTTCCTATTGAAAAAACTAAAGTTGGATCCAAGATGGCCGACTTCAAAATCGCCACCATGGTCACCACCCATCTTGAAAAGTTTGCCTCCTCACATATACTAATGTGCCACAAACAGGACATTAATATCACCCACCATTCCCATTTTATTAAGGTGCATCCATATAATTGGGATCCTGTTTTTGAATTATTGTTAGGCATCTATTCGATTTTCACTGAGAGCCTAAATTTAGACCAAATTAGTCTCGTTTTAACCAAGATGTCTTATAGATGTATGTTAAACACAAAACAATGGTTGCTTTGTTGGCCTCATAAAATACTGCTTTAGAATCTCATCATCAACATAAAATATATTCAACTAGAAAATCGTTGTTTTTATTCTGTCAAATAAAACAAGCCCAAACTAACTGTTTATGAAAATACAAATTTGTTAAATATAAATAATTAATAATTGTGATTTGAATATGCCCATGCCAGTCATAATCTGACTTCTTGTAAATTTGACTTATTAGATTAGACCAGAATAGCTGCTTACTGTACAAAAACCGGAAACTAGTGTTTTCATATTATGACGGTACGTGATTCAGACCCATGTTTAGCAGAGACATCAAAGACACCAAATTAAGCGCAGGAGGAAGTGTGGGAGGCTAGAACTGCTCAACCCTGCTTGGTACTTTGAAAAGCAGTGACAGACGACATGTGTGTGGTTTGTACCCTTGCTTGATTAGATCAGAAGTCAAAGGAAACTTCATAATAAATTAAAAAGTGACGCAGAGCCATAGTCAAAGTCATCATAAAATTTGCTATTGCTTATTTCGAAACTCTTCTGACTGCATTAAACGTGTGTTGTGGGAATGTTTGGTAAGAAGAATCTGTCAGTGTGACAGATTTCCAGGTCACTAATTAGAGATGCAGTGCTGCTGATAATATTAAATGCGGGGTTAATGGTAATGTTTACTGTTGCTAAATAAAGGGGTAGTTCACAATAAAATCAGAGTTCTAAAAATGGTGATGGAACCAGACCTTAATGATTTTCATTCTTCTGTTGAACACAAAAAAAAACTAGGAAAGTCAATGGCTACCAGTTTCCAATTCTTCAAACTATGTTATTTTTTGTTCAACAGAAGAAAGAAACTCAATAAATGAAACACATGAAGGGCGAGTAAATAATAACAGCATTTAATTAATTAATTAATTAATTTTCATTTTTAATTTTGTTAATGGGGCATGACTGAGCCAGAGGGTGTTTAGAAGAGGGTTTTTAGAGCGCTGTTTACACTTTGTATATTTCTTTGAAGGATTTTTAATAGCTTATATTTATTGTGGTTTTGGCATTTTTAGGATTTTAGCAGTTTTTAATAAGAGCAGAAGATTGAAAGTGACTGCTTATTAATAGACTAAATTGTCTGTCAACTGTAATATAAAAATATGTAAATAAGAACAGGACATTTATTAAAGGCATAGTTCATTAAAAACATTTTACAAGAACATTTTATTATTTTTTTATGTTTGTATGGGTGTGTGAACTATACCTTTAACTGTATTAACACATTAGGGATATGTTATATAAAGGCTATAACATTTGGCGGCAACTTTTCATTGGAGACTTTTGGTGTTTAGCTGGTTTGTGTTTTACATAGCAAAAGAAATTCAGATGTACCTATAAAAGAAAATTCTGCCATCATTTACTCATCATTCATTTGTTTTAAATCGTTTTCAACGTTTTTAATCATCATTCTTAAAAATTTATTCTTCTGTGTTCAACAAAAGAAAAAAAAAACTCCAGTTTGAAACCAAATGTGGGAGAATAAATTATGACTTTTTTTCATTTTCGGGTAAATTATCCTTTTAAATCTGGCCTACAATAACATTCATACAGTAAAAACAAGTGTTCGAGATACATTTTTTGAGATCAACAGTGATGATTATTGTCTGTATACTCCTTACAAGTATTAGGTCAATATAGCCCCTAGGCATGAACAATAACCGATTTCAAGGTGCTAAAACCGCTAAAATTATCTGCTGTACTGTTCCTATGGTAAATGTACGTTTTTATTTAATGTTTTTTATGCGTTGTAAAGAAATCTGTGTTTTAAAAACTAATGAAGAGAGCAGAAGTCACTGATTTATTTTAATGGGTAGACTGACTTGTTTACTGTTTCAAAATATTTTAAATCTTTCCTAAAATAAAATATATTCAAGTTTTTTTTACTTAGACATTTTAAAATAACTTAGTTTAGAATAGTAATCAAAATACAGTGATACTGTGATAATTTTATCCAAGGTTATTATATTACCTCTTAAGATTTACTTAAAATAATCCTTGTAACAATTTGCACTATAACAAATTTCAAGTAAATGTTACATTCTTATATCAGATACAATTAACACTCCTAAATTAACAAAGTAAATGTTAATTGATTATCCTTAATGTTGTATCTATATTTATTCAAATTAATCAATTAATGTCAAGTTCATGTTTTAGCAAAAGGTACACAGATTTATTTTTTTTTTAAATGTTAAATAAATCTTTTTAGTTACAAATTAGTGCATCTGGCATAATTTGTTTAATATAAACACACATTTCCACTGACTTGGAATTTGTTATTTCACTTTAGTTTGAGCAAATTGCACACAGAGCAAATGTAGTTTAAAAATCCTTATTGATTTCAGAATTAGCGTTAGCTTAGCTACACTGTAAACGATTTCTTGTTAAATTAACAGTAAGTTACTGGCAACAATTATCCAGTAGCTGCTGTATTTCATAAAACAGTAACATTACTGTAATACTAATTACATTAGTATTAGATTTACTGTAAAATGTAATACATCATTTTACTGTTTTCTTTTTTTACTGTAACACCAATTACAGTAGTGATACACATACTGCAAAACTGAAAACAGTATTTCACTGTACATTTTTACCATGCAGAACTACGGTATTTTAACGTTACTTTCATTATTACTGTATAGTATTTTACAGTTATTAAATGTTATTTTATTGTATTTAATAGTGCTACTTTATATTGGGCAAAACATTTTCAAAAATTGCACAAATATTATTTTAACTGTTCAAGAAATACAAGAAAAATAAAGAAATTGAAACTTTAACTTCACAATAAAAGTTTATTGTGTAAACCCTACTGAAACAGTAGCAATTATTCAATATAACAAAGCAACAGAACACTAATAAACAATTGATCATTAAAACCAGTCAACAATTAATGCATCAAAAAGTATTACAATTTTAAAAACAGGTGAAAATACTGCTACAAGACAGGAAATGATGAAGGTCAAATGATGTTGTGGAAAAGGGACAGTGAAAAAGGGCAGCAGCACTTCTGATGATCCTGCAAAAATGACAAGCAAAATCAATCACTGGAGAAAAAACTAATCATGCCTCAAATTATTTCATTCATTTAGAAACCAAACACCGCACTGCTGTTTTATATATACAAAACACTGTTTTTTATTGTTTTTGTTGGGGAAATAGTTTGTTGTCAATTTACAATTACACTAATGTTAATGGGGAAAAGATCAGTCAAGTCAACACTAGTCAAGTGTCCACACAGGTATGTGTAAAAAATAAAGTCTCATCTTAACTTAATGTCTGACTCTGTATAACTTGAATATCTGATTCCATGACCACACTAGCGCTTTCACAGATTTAAGAGGGGTGAACACAGTTCATTCTGACCTTAAGAGGCTACATATTAAAAATAAATAAATAAATAAAATAATCTAATTTAATGTGAATAATGTTAATCAAGTACTTTTAACATGTGAAAATCCACTTCTAACTTACAGACAAGATTACGTTAGAGAACATGAAAGCCATGGGTGATTTTTCAAAAAAATAATGCTAATGATAAGTTACTGACATTTGGTTCGTATAAAACAAAGTAATCACTAAGCATTCATTTTTGGCAAAATCCGCCGAGAGGTGCAGCGACACGATCAAATGTGTTAAAGTTGAGCAGAGAACTGAAGAGTAGTCAAGCAGTCTACTTCATGAAAAGTTTGTGGTAATATTTTGCGGTCAATTCGTATTACTGTATTTCAATATGCAGTGATGGCATGTCAGTGAGACAAATAAATATTATTACACCTCACGAGTGACATTGCCTCAAATTAAATCATCATGACGTTACTGTGCACAGCATCAGTAAAACGTTAAGAATAATTTAAATACCTAATTTTTTAAAACAGAAATCCTGAATGCATGATAATATGAAGATTTATTACTCACTGATGTCGAAGCACTTCCAGGTCGTCAGAGATGTAGACAGGACAGAATATGTGCCATCAAATGAGCTCTTGTGCAGCCTTTGCTGGACATCAAGGTAGTATGTTCACCCACACTGTAAATAAAAAAAAAATCTGTTATTTTACATGTTTTTTTTCCCAGCAGCTAGGGTAATAGAGTCATTTGGTTAAGTCAAGTGGTTTAAAATCATTTTATTTATTAAATACTTGCTTACCCATATATAGATGTAAAAGTAACCAAAATAAATAATTTATTCAAATGTGAGAGATACTAAGCATGTTTGGTCTACAGAGAGAAGTAAACATTTACTTTAAGCATTGATCCTAATGAATCTATTTCTGAACAACATCCAACCTCGCCTCGGAAACAGCATTTTTGAGCATTTAGATCAGGGGTGCTCAACCCTGTTCCTGGAGATCTACCTTTCCGCAGAGCTTACCTGCAACCTTGATCAAACACACCTGTCTTTATTTACCAAGTGCTCCTTCAGATACTATTTAGTTTGTTTAGTTGCGTTTGATCAGGGTTGGAGCTAAACTCTGCAGAAAGGTCGATCTCCAGGAACAGGGTTGAGCACCCCTGTTTAAGACAATGAAAAATAAGACATCTAGATGATATTTTATATTCAATCATTTGTTGTGAAATTTAAATGACTTCTATTCAGTATATACATAAAATAAAATTAGAATAAGAATAAAAAAATAAATCTCTATGCCAAATAAAATACTTCAGATCTAAATAAAGCAGGTGTTTTTACCTAAAGGTTCCTTTCCTCCAGTTAGTTTAGTTGCAGATCCTTCCACATCTGTGCTTTATTTGGTTCTTGACTTAAGAGTATCTGGTGTCACATTCCAGGTCCATCACAATCTGAGCTAGAAAGACAATATGGCAAAAGACAAGACACATATAAATAAGTCTCAGAATAAAATATTTAAAAGGATAGTTTACTTTTCTGCCACCATTACTCCATGTGTTTTAAATCCATTTAAATTTCTGTTGAACACTAAAGCAGATATTTTGAAGAATGTTAGAAACCAGAAACTATTGACATCCATATTTGAACCAAATTTCTTTAAAAAAAATATGAGTTTGTGTTCAATGGAACAAAAAAAATCTAACTATTTTGAAACAAGTGGAGGATGCCAAAGATGCTATTATTTTCATTTTTGGGTGAACTGTCCCTTCAATTCAAGTGTCATGCATTACTCATAAAAACTGATGTATCGCTTGAGGAAAACTAAATCAAGTACCTCCTGTGAGCAAGCAGAATCATTATGCCATTGTATCCAGCCAACTGAACCAGCCGAGGCTCGAACCAGCAACCTTCTTGCTGTGAGGTGACAGCACTACCTACTGTGCCACTGCGTCGCTACTGGAAGAAGAAAAAGAGGTTGTACATGAAACTCCTCACAACAAATCTGTGAACAACTTGACATTTCAAAATCTAATCAAAATGAGGAAGACATCAACATTACCTTGAATAATCAAGAGAGGAGAGATTGGTCAATTGCTGTGGCTGCAAGAAAGATAAATATAATAAGAGTAAAATAATACTTAACATTTAATAATCTAAATCTATGGTACAACCATACAAATCTGTATGGGGTTCAAATAAATTTGTATACAAATCATTCCCTACACCTGAACACCAAAAATAAAATGTACAATTAATGACACACTAACGTTATACAATAAGCTCGTTAACCAGTGAGAAATAGACAATTAATATGAATTATGTTAATATTAACGTTAGCTTAAAAGACATAAACTGAATTTTATTATCAGCTCAATTTAATAAAACAGTTAGACTTGTTTCATTGTGAGTTTAGTTTGAATAACTAACTTACAGTTTACAAATTTAACCATAATGATAACTTGGTCATAATGACCACATGAAGACCAGAGCTCACCTTAACGTTAAACGTTTAACTTTTCATGGTGACTTTGCCTTCATCTCAGTGTTGTGCTGAAATAGAGAATTCATTAATGCAGTTAACCCCAAGTAAAAGTTACGTTTTTTTCAGGTAACGTTACTATGGTCAAAAACTCACTCAAGATAAACTCACTGTACGTTATCTAATACCTCGCAAACACTACAAACACGGTCTGGCATCGAATAACGTGACATAAGTACCTACAACTAACGTAACTTGGTTAATTATTTAAAATTACACACACACTACACGGAAAAATACACAAAACAATCATTTAACGAACAGAATTTGACTTTTAAAAACTTACCGAGGATGAATTCACTGGAGAAAAAGGCGACAGGTGGATTTCAAATTAGGATAGCCGTTGCTTGCCTGGTGAAGGTCGAATCGAGTCGGCTCGGTTCTATGAATCGGCTCCTTAGAACAGTAAAGAGTCGAATCCGCCTAAAACCGATTCCTTTTTGTATATTATTGTAAGACACAACAATGAATCTTTACTATTTCGTTATACTGCTCGGTCACACACATTTATACACATATTGCTGAATGTGCTTGTGAACACATGTGATAAAATAATTCCCGAGCAAACGGTTCAATCCGATTCGGTGTCGTTTGAGTTCTGAACCGAACCAGTGCAAACGTGATATTGATAAAATAGAAATATTGTTTTTTTTTCTCACTTTACCAGCGAAACTATTACATATATCTGACTTTAACAATAAGAATAAGGTTCGCTTGAAGTGTTTTGAGAATAAATATTTTTTTCTCCCAGAGTTCATTTTACACCAACAATATAATGGCGGATGAGAAAAGCCAGATCATATCATAAATATTGCGTTTAATATGTTACGAAATGAAGTTTTAACAGTTTTTCATGCGAGAATATAGTTCTTCCAAACTCAAATCTGTGGTTTGTTTTTAGATATCATGTCTAATTTTAAGTGTGCTTTGCCGATAGGGGAGATTCTGACCTCCAGGGGTTGACGGCGCTCCATCACTCATGTATCCGGCAAACCTCATGCTTTACTCGGCCTGGACATTATTGAGACATGCCCCTGTCTTCGATGACTAGATAATAAATGTGTTATGATATAAAGTTTTAACCGTTTTTCATGCGAGAATTTAGTTGTTTTAAACTCAAGTCTGTGGTTTATTTATTAAGATAGTGCGTATTTTAAAATATTGTTTTGAAAATGCGGAGATATGTGACCTCTACGGTGGCCCATATGGGTGCCCAATATTCTTGAATCCGTCTAAAGCAGGTTGGTCAAGCTGACTTTGAAATCATTTTGTGTGTTTAACAGTCTTTGGTTACGTGAATCAATTATTTTTGTTCCAATTTACGTTTTGGCTTAGCACAAAGTTATGTTTATTAAATAGTATTTAATATTTCCATGTTACCTTATAAAATGAAGGAGCAGTGCACCCAAAAATGGAAAACCAGGGGACAGTTTTGAATAGTCTGAAGAAACTGGTTAGGTTATTTACTTCACAAAATAATTTGTCTAAAAATAAATAAACATAATAATCATAATATATATAGTGTGTGTGGAGTTGTTCTTGGTCATTTGCAGTACTGTATTTAGATGCACAGTAACTGATTTTTCCCCAAAATTCATTATAAAATCTACAGTAACATACTGTTAACCATGTTCACAGTATAGAAAAGTTGAAAATACATTATTATACTGTGAAAACAACAATATATACAGTAACACACTGTACACAGCTTATACAGTAAAAAACTGTTGAGAAATGCAGTATAATACTGTGAAAACAACAGAAATCGTTTACAGTGTATGAATCTTTAAATAAAGCATCAAACATTAATGTTAAAAAAATGCCAAGATCCAAAGCATGAGGAAGCTACTCTTCTGAAAGGTGGGACCTCAATACTAAAACACTTACTCAAAACTGTTGTTAATCTTCAATTATTAAATATCAATTATTAAAATTTACTTAATATCACTAAGTTTGCAACGATTAAAAATATTTAAATATTACAAGTAAATAAATATTAATATTTAACTCTTTCCGCTCGTTTCATATGTTACATGAAGTAAAATGTGTAAATATTAAATATTTACTTAGAAAAAATTCTAGTTATCCTTGACATGTAATATTGCAATTTAAAAATCATGAGAGTAAATTAGATTAGATTAGATTTTACCACTCCAAAACGTCTTTTTTTGTGTTATAGCCACAGAAAATGCTGAGTTTAGGAAACAGGAGAACACGTTTTAAGATGAACAAAGGAAAACCTGAGGGATAAAAATAATAATACCTATATGTGTGAGACAATTGTGAAGTTCTGCACATTTCTCCACATCACAGTCAGCAGGGTATTTCAGGATGTCTGGAGGAAGCACCGGTGAGATCGTGCTTAAGGTAATCTCTGAGAAAACAGATGCAAAATATCAGTAATGGCAAACATTACTTTGTGTCTAATGTTTATTATTGACATTTTGTTTTTGCATTTAACAAAGCATTAGTTCTGAATAATAAAAAAGAAATTAGCTTGTTAATTACAGTATTTTGCAGAATAATTATAATAATTAAAGTATACTGTAATTACAGTTTTAATTCTGACATGGTGGCGGATCATTTTAAAGAGAGGTTGTTGCACAGTTTAAACATTGTTGATGGGTTTGTGAGCATGTTTGTAGAACAAAAAGGATGTGGTTTACCAGCAGCAGTTTAATCGTAAGCATCTCATGCACGAAGCAGAAAGCTACATATACAAACATGTGTGACTGTTATGACGCGGTGTACATCTTGATGTTGGACATCAGCAGATTATCTTAACTATCAAACAATTTCAGGGTAGTTTATCCATTAATTACGGGCAAAGCATTATGTGTTCTGTGTGTGGGTATGTGTAGATTTTAAATGCATTATGTTCGTTGTATTAGCCAAAGAGTTTGGAGTTTCCCATCAATCAGACTTGCTGGAACTGCTAAATGACCCTTTTTGTGTATACGTCAGTGCAACATTCTCGCTATCATCAAGAACAAATCAACCTAGATCTAAAACCTACAGATCAGACTTATCAGCTTGACGTATTCGAACGTTTAGCGGAAATGCTTGAGACCACTGTCTGAAAAGATGGCAAAATGTTATTTCACTGTTTATTATTCAGAAAGTCATTTATTCATGATCAGAGGGGCGACACAGTGGATCAGTGGTTAGCACTGTCGCCTCACCATGTTTTCCAGTACTGGGTTGCAGCTGGAAGGGTATCCGCTGTATAAAACATATGCTGGATAAGTTGGCGGTTTATTCCGCTGTGGCGACCCCTGATAAATAAAGGGACTAAGCCAAAGGAAAATGAATGAATGAATGAAAAATGATCAGGCTTAAAAACAAGGTTTTATGGGACAGAACTCTTTAATGGATTGCACTGTTTTGATTGACAATAGGTTTCATTTTCATATGGGTGATACTAGAATTGTGAATACAGCAAAAAGTTTAAAATAGTTTTAAATAATGCCGTACATTAAGTTAGGTTATTCCTAAAAATTATGCTTGTATGTGTATTTTGTTTTAAAAATCTTAACTTAAAGACTCCCACTAATAACATGTTTTGAATATCTCAATCACTTTTCTGTTTTATATGGTTTGAGGTTAGCATCTTCGTCTACAGCACAACTTGTTGGATAATGTGAACTCTATTAGTGGTTTAAAATAATTCAAATAAACATTGTTTATGGGTTAAAAAACAATAAGCAACAGAATCAAATGTTTCAAATCAGTTTAAGCATTAAAATGATTTGACATTTAAAAAAGATTCAATTTATAGTATATTTGTTATATATCATTTCAGTGTAAGAAAAACGACGTGAAAATGCTAGAAATGTATTTAGTTACATTTAATTAGTCCTACATTTAATTAGTCATATGTTCTGGCAACAAATGTTTTAACTTTAGCAAACAAAAACTCCATAAAACAGTTTAATTTTTTTTTTAATTGAATCTGGGTCTTTAAGGTGTGCCATTGTAAAGTGTATGTGTCTTATTATATTACTAATATATTATATTTATGTTATATTTGTAAATCATTTTGTATGTGTGCTATGCTCTTTCTTTCAGAATGAGAACAATCTTAGACTAGAAGAAGAATCTAGAATTGAAGGATCATTTCAAAAGGAAATGACTAATTTCTGAGAATGGTCATTTCTAAATATGCCATTTCATTGGGCCCTTCAGAATAAAGGCCTTTAAATGGTTCAAATGATGGTCATTTTATACTTTTATGATTCACATGTTTTATTTGTTAAGAAATACACATGGTATTTGGCCATTTTGCGTAACATCTCTTCTCTCTCTCTTGTAAGATTGCATGCTTTCTCACACCCTTGTCAGTGATAAAAATTAGTAAGAAAATAAGATAATCACGGTTACCAGCGATCCAGCCTGTGCAAGAACTGAACTTCAAATCCAAAATCCAGCCTGAACTTCAAATCTGCCACTTTAATGAACTACATATCCCATCATGCACTTCACTTACACACCTGTTTCAGATCTCCGCTGATTGCTAACATACACAGCTGAAGCTGTTTAGAACTGATAAGACTTTAAAAGCAGCACGGACACACACACTAGTGCTGAGTCTTGTTTTACTGTTCTGTGACATAACGTTGCAGTTCCTTTCTTTTCCTTTCGACTTACCTTACCTTACCTTACCTTACCCTTACCTTACCTTACCTTACCTTGCCCTGCCTTGCCTTGGCCTGTCTAGTCTTGTTATGGTTGACCCTTGCTTTATTCTGTTTGTTTATGTTGCCATTCGCTTGTTATTTGACCACTTTCCTTGATTTTCCTGCATGTACCTGTTTGACCCTGTTGCCTGACCGTTCTTATAATAAACCTTCATTTGAATTCTCAACTCCGCTGTCAACATCCTTCACATTACAGATATAATGCAGACTTATTGATAAATCACATTAAGTAAACCAAATACTTACCTAATGATTTTGACCGCCGTTTGTTTCTCCAATAAATTATATACAGGGCTAAAAATACAACCATGACAGATAGCACAAATCCTGTCCACAGACTAGCAGGTAAGGCCCAAGAACAAGCTGAGATAAGGAAGACAAAGAAATACATTAGTCAGTTTCATTTTTTCTTAATATTAAGCATTAATTGACAGTTACTAAATATTGTTTTCTCTCCCCAAGTACTGTCATAAAGACTCACTTATATTACATTTAAAATCTCCACACTGAGCGTCTGATATGTTGGTACCGGGAATTTTCTCTTGTCGACCCAAATCATAACAACTGTAAAATGAGAGAAGAGGGTTATATACAGACTGAGCTAAGGAAAGTGTGTATAAGTATAATAATATCTTTCTTTATACATGCATATTCTATATTAGGGCTACACAATATTGAAAAAATGTGATATAAAAACAATTTCACCAGATAATTTGAATATCTCTATTTGGAACGAATCTATAATATTAGATGGATTGGGATGATTCTGCAGTGGCAGTGCATCTCCGTAAACTCTAATAAACAATCTAGACACTTTATAGGGTTCCCTGACACGTTTTCGATGATATCTGTGCTATTTGCAGTGCATTACAGTATTTGCATGTGCTGTATTTTCATATATACCATCTATAAATACAATTAAAAAAAAGAAACAATTGAAATAAAGTGTTTTATTATGTTTTCCGAGTCTAAAGGTATTTCAGTACAGAAACTGAATGATAAAAATTAAATAATTCAATTAAATTAATCACAGTTAAGGTTACAAATGGTACAGTTTATTATGCCTAAATGCTTTTAAGGTCATTATACAATTACAGGCATCAAAACACATGCAAATGATGAATTATAATACAAACTCAACATTGTGACTATTGCGATGTGACTATTGTGAATGATCACATCGTGATATCGATGCTCAATTGATATATTGTGCAGCCCTATTCTGTATTTAAAAAGGGAAAGAAAAATATTTCTGTACTGTGAGAGAGAGGTTGAGAAAGGAAGTAATAACCACCCACCCTCCCACATATACATCTACAAGCGTTTCTTTTTTCTTTTTTGAATGGAAGTAAATTAATGCGGTTGTATTTTGAGTGGGAGAGTGACATAAAATACATATTTACGTGAAACTGGCAATGGTTCATTAGATAAAAGTTATTATTCATTTTCTAAGATGAGGGAGGTGGAAAAGGGGGGCATTATAGGTCTAAGAAGGAAAATGTGTACATGTACAGAAATTTACCAGACATCAATAAGCTTTGATGTTTTTTAACTACATTTGTTAATGTGAACTAGCAACAAAAACAAGTTTATGTAATTTATCAAGAGGATTAGAAAAAGGTAATACATTACAAAAACGTATTACTGTTAGTTGGTTAATGCAAAGCAGAAGACAAGTTGTTTGTAACTTGGATGTTCTGTAATAACTGAGTAAGAAGCATGTGATTCTAGTGTCACAACAAGATCATTACAGTTTTAGTCATCATGTTTTTAGTGTATAATGTTTTTTTTTTTTTTTTTTGTTTTCTTAATCTTCTAACCTAAACATGTGCTTTTGAGGCTTTAATTTCTCACGTGACAATTCAATCACAATGTTTTATGAAGCCTTAGATTTCGTATTTATTAACATTGTGCTTAAACTACATAAATAGTCCCATCCAGAGTCTTTAACCCGGTCTTCAGATTAATTACACTTAAAATGGCATAGACAGCTCAACATATTGACTATTAAATTGGTCGATTAAAGCCATTTCTGTGGTAAATATTTAGGTAATTTATAAATCATCTTTTTGACAACCAATGCTTTGTCAAACCTTAGCTTAGATTTTAAATCATTTAATAAAGCAATAAATCAATGCATGTGGTCAGGAAAGGCAAGCTAAGTCTAAAGCACCCTGGTCATTCTAGTCAACGTAGATTTTTTTTGGTCGCTCATAAACTGCGTATTACGATAAAGCGCCAAAGAACTGAACTGAACTGAACGTGTTTTTGCATTAGATAATCATCCTTCTAAAAATATTAATAAAGTTTTTCTTGCTTTTATTTGGAATAATAAGCCTCACAAATTGAAGAAACTTGTTATCAAATAAAAGGAGTGAGGGAGGTCTTGAAGTCCTATATTTTGATGACACTAATAATACATTTAAAATCATTTGGCTAAAGAATTGTTTGCTTGGTTCAGAATTCATGTGGTATTTTACTCTTAACAAAAGATTGATGGCCTTTTTTTAATGAAGTGCAATTACTCCACTAATAAATTACCTATTAAATTAGCTGTTCCATCAACAAGCTCTATTAGCCTGGAAACTGATTTACGACCACAATTACTCACCCCACAAAAGGGAGGGGGTGGGGGGGATAATTAGTTCAACAAAAACATTGTTGTTTCTGATCTTTTTAATCGTGAGGGGAATCTCTTAACTTATAAGAGTTTTATAAATATTAATCAATTCCCTGTTCGTTATATGGAATTTAAGTCAATTATAAAGGCTATACCTAGTGGATTACAGTATGTCTGATGAAAACAGCTCATGGTTATGAGGCAGGTTACAAACAACTGTCACAGTTTTGCCTAGGAAGAAAATCTATTCTTAGTAAAGAATGCAATAATAAATTCATACGTCAATTGTCCCATTCAGTCACAAAACTCAATTACTACTAGAGGAAAGTTTTTTTGGGGTACTATAATTGTTAACATTCAGTGGAGGAAAACATGGTTATTATCATATACATTTTGTATTCCTAATAAAATAAAAGAGGTGCACTTTAAAATTTTGCTCTATATTTACCCATGTAATGCAGTTTTATTCAAATATTGCAATGTTACTGATATTTGCACATTTTGTAGGAATGAGTCTAAAGACATTTGTCACTTGTTTTTTTTTCATGCAATGTATCATCACTGTTTTGGAATGATTTAAGTTCATATTGCTTTTCCAAGGTTAGTATGAGTGGTAATTTGTTCCTTAAGAATGTTATTTGTTATTTTGAAAACCAAAACAAGTTGTTACAAGCCATTGTGAACTGTCTTATACTTGCTGGGAAATATTCTTTTCACAAATAGAGGTTCCTTAAAAAAAGTCAAATAGAAATTTAGACTTAGACTTCTTATGTGAAATAGAACATTTAAATAAATCTCTTAGATTAATTGATAATAAGAAATGTGCTTCCTTCTTGAATAAATATGATGAGATCTTTCATGCTAATTGAGTTTTTTAAATCTTTTTTTATTGCACTTTTTTCCTTTACACTCTCATTTCTTTTATTATTTTTTTAATGTACTTTTTTGTTTTGCTCTTTATCCTGTGTATCTAATGTGAATATTGTCTAAAAGAACGGTTTTCTTTTACTGTATTCTAAGTTTTATTATACAGTTTCTTGAAATTAATAATAATAAAAACACATTTTATCATTATATATCACAGTCCCACAATGTCTGATTATGAAATAATAATTATTAACGAAACAAATAACAAAAGAAAGCACAAAAATAACAGGATTTTCGGGTCCGGTTTATTCGTAATAACAAAATAAGAGCCCTTAAAATCTTACAACTGTTACGTTCAGCTGTTACGAATTGACTTCAAAGTTGTTTTAATTGTGTCCTACAGCAAACTTCTTTTGCTCAATACACATAAAAATGCACATACTGTTGTAAATAATATTTTTTACTCCTGATTTTAATCACTGACCCTTACCTTGTGTGATTTTTGCAGCTGGACCAGTTGTCCACCTTATCACTGTAGGTGCCCTCAGGACAGGGTTTGCATACAGTGTCAGTTGTGGGTGTGTCTGCAAAACAGTTTCAGTTATTCAGCGGTCCCTCTGCCACATTTTCCAGACCAAACACTGTGAAAGTGGTTCAGACCACCACTGATCTTCTCACAGGTAGAACCACTAGCGCATGCTGCAATTCAACTGATTGTCATTATGTGACTCACTGTGGATATTGTGGCAAAAGTGTGTATAATCATGTTCACACGCTAAATTGTTGTGTCTATTTAGTTTCATTTTTCCGTTGAGAGTAATTACACTCCAAACGGCATAGGATACAGTGTCTATAGAAAATCATCATACCCTGTGAAACTCTATACCTTTACCTTTACTCAACTAAAGTTGTAGAAAGACAGATCAGGGTAAGGCTACAAAAACATGTCAAAGGCTGGAAAAGTTTTTTCAAATATGATTTGATTTCAGGCTATATGACAAATAAAGTCATTATTTCAAAAGAGTTTGATGATTTTCTATAGACACTGTAAAGCTTTGAATGACGTTGAATAATGAACAGACTAATATAGAGTGCTTTATGAATCTGACAATTTTTGTAGTCCTTATGCTCAGTGATTTCAAAAGTCACATTTGAAATGTTAGATCAGTGTTTCTCAATCCCGGTCCTTACGCCCCATCACAATGCACATTTTTGTATGTTTCTCTTTTCACATCAGACTTTTGTCCTAATTCAACAACAAGAGTCCTACAAAGTAGATTCCACAAGATAATTTCAGTTTGATTAGGCGCATGTTTAATTCAGTTGACATTTTAGATTGTGTTATGTGAATTTATGTTGTATTTATTTATGGTGGTATATTTTGTCACACTTAATGCTTCTCCGTAAGAAGAAGTGCTGTTGTTTAAATCTGTGAACTAATGTTTCAAAGTGACAAAGGTTTCTCATGCTCTGGTAGAGCGCAGTAAAGGAGAAGGGACTAGGAAAGAATGCACACTTTGTATTGAATTTGTCAGTCAGAAGAACAGAGCTCTTCTAATCAGCTGGGTTAAATAAGAGAGACATGCAAAATAGGCAGATTGTAGGTGCAAGGAGCGGGATTAGGAAACACTGTAGTAGATTATACAATGTATATATTACACATTATATGAATGTCACTTACCCATAAAAGGCTAATCAATCAATCAATCAATCAATCAATCAATCAATCAATCAATCAATCAATCAACCAACCAACCAACCAAGCAACCAACCAATCAATCAATCAATCAATCAATCCATCCGTCAGTCAGTCAGTCAATAAATCAGTCAATCAATAAATATTCTAAATACTATATCTCTATTAAAATTCAGAGGAAATGTCATAAGATGTTTATATAATAGAAAAAAGAGGAATATTTTATTCATAAACATACAGAGTAAATCAAGACAAAATAAATAAATTCTGGTCCCTCAATTTTTTCTATTGTAAGAGTTAAATATATTACTAAAATACTAAATAATTTTAAAAGTGCAGATTTGAATATACTGTAGTTTCATCTATAATATGTTAACACTTTTATTTACAATAGTCACTTTTTAAAATATGGGTTCTTCATAAACGAATGGTAATATTTGGATCACATTAATAAAAACGTTAAAAAACTTACGCTGAATAGCGACCCCTTGCCCCAGAGGACAGGTGGAGATTGAAGTGCAATGATCACAGTAGGAATCGTTATCATTATCGCTTAAGTGTTTACAGTAGTATCCTGATTCACACTTGCACTGGGTGTTTTTGTCTGCCTGACACTCCTTTTGCACCACCAGATGGCTGCCTGTTAAACACACACACAAACATTACTCCCTGAAAGACACATGTGAGGTTAAATGCATAATGTCAAGTAAATCATAATGAGAGTAAATGAATGTGAAATTACCGCTGGTGCACTTTCTGCAGGGCCGACACTCGGTCATCCTGTTTTCCACGTCAATAAATTGATCATGAGGGCAGGTTTCGCACACTGTACTTTGTGATGAGTTACATCTGGCACGCATAAATTTTCCTAAATAAGGAAGAGAGCAAAGTTATTAAAATATATATTTTTAAACCTTTTAAAAATCTGTTTTTTTTATTATTTAAAGGGATAGTTCACCCAAAATAAAATAAATACTCACAATTTACTCACCCTCCATAACTTTATTAGTTTCATTATTCTTTTAAACACAAAGAAAGGAAGATATTTTGAAGAAAGCTGAAAACTGGGAGTGACATCCATAGAAGAAAGAACAAATACTATGAAAGTCAACAGTTACCGGTTTCTAGCTTTCTTCAGAATACCTTGCTTTGTGTTAAAGTCAAACAGGTTTGTGAGAAGTGATGGGAGAGTAAATGATGAACTATCTCTTTAATGAAGCAACTTTAGCATGTATTTGCGAAATATATTCAACACTTTTGAGTTTTATTGATAAAAAAACACAATAAATTATTATGTTAATGTTTTTTAGTGGCAGATTAAAATAAAAACAACCAAACCAAGTTGAACAAATGAGCTTAATGATTATAAAGCAACAGATACTTTTTAGAATTCGAGTTAGCTTCAAGTTCTAACATGTCTTAGCAGAAAATCCTGTTTAACCTTAATCCACCAACGAGCCAAGAAATGCTTAATTACTTTTTGTGTTCATTTTAAATGATATAGTTTCAAAGTTAGCCGGTCTTTGTGTGTTAGCATGTCTTTTTGTTTTAGACTGTTCCACATATACAATAATACGTTTAGCCCACCTAATGTGTCATTAACTTTAAATAGATTTAGAATATCAAGTGTTTCATTCGTAATTTCCAGGAACCCCTCTTTTGTTAGCAGGGTTACAGGATTTCCTGCACATACAGTAGCAGTGGGTTAATTAGACATTGATGAAAACAATATGCTGCTTAAAAAAACACTGCCTTCCAGTCAGCTGGTTGGCAAGTTGTGTTATTAAATTAGCACAGAACACAAGACAAATGCTTCCAAATCATGTCATCATAAAAACATAGCAGTAAAGCAGATCAGTTCTAATAAACAGCTAGTTTGTTAACATTCTTTGCTAAGGATCAGCATTTTTGCATATAATTCTGCAAAATGTACTGTAATTAATTGGTATAGCCTTAAAAATCATGTTTCCAAGAGTGGGTTTTCATAGCAGTGCTAAAGAAGAACCATTCTGGGTTCCAAAAATGTAATGCAACAAGAACCTTTTTTTCAGCTTTTAATAATCTGAGCAGCTTTTTGTTTTTATAACATTGTCTAAAAGCTCATATAAAATAACAAAAAGAACTAAAAGCCTTTCTCGTATCATAAAATGTACTGTATTTTCTGTATCTAGGGTTGTCACGTCGGAGATCAAGTTCGTTCTATAATGCATTTCAAAAATCAACGCACCCAAAATCATCAGCTACTAAAAGTTTCTGTTAAAATACACATTAATTGAACCGTTAATTGTTTACATGGTACAAATACCTTTTGTGCAATGCAAAGGTTCCAGCTGTCAAAGGTTCTTCATGGAACCATCAATGCCAATAAACAACTTGTATTTGAAAGAGTGTAAGTATTTGTGGTTTAAATATTGTTATTATTAGAAATTCGTAGCAGACATTAACTTGTAAATACACTTTTTAAAAAAATATAAAAATAAAACTTTATTTATAATTAATTAATAATTAAACAAAAACAATAAACATGCATTCCCCCACCCATCCACCAGTGCTATCCAATAGTAAAAGTAGGTACTGAAGGAATAGTAAACATATTAATCACAAGTTTGTAGAAAGGAAATAAAAGGGGACCAATTTTTTCAAATAACAAAACCTTGTCTATAGGGCTCTGTCAGCCATTATTTAAGAGTTGGAACTTCTTTTCCAAAACAAAAGGATAATTTTTTGTTACAGATCAACCCATATGAAACAAACTGTTGTTGAAACTGTTTACGTCTCATAAATTCTTCGGAAACTTCAAATATAATTAATATAGGATCTGGTTTAATCATAATGTCTAATGTATCTGCAAAAAAAAAAACTGGAATATTTTCTTCCAGAAACTCTGTAATTTGGGACACACAACAAAGGGATGAGACAGATTGGAATTTAAAAACTGATATTTGTCACACAATAGTGAAAAGAGTGTAAGTATTTCTAAGTTGCAAATGATTTAAACAGAAATCCCAGGTCTTCTCAAATCGTTCTTTTGTAATGATATGAAAATCTCACCTTTCGGACATTTTTGGCATTTATCGTCTCCCATCTTGCCGTGGTCAAAAGTTGTCTCAGTTCGATGCGTTCAGTGTGAAGAGTTTTGTGCAGTCATACAAGGTCTGTTGGCTTACACATTAATCATGGTCACTTGAAGCTTGACGTGATGTCTCGATCCTTCTGTTTATGTTATTGGGAATTTGATGTAGTCACACTGGCCCACACAATTGCGTCAGTTGTCTTCTTCTGTCTCTTCGGTTTCTCTGTCACTTTTGTTCTCTCTGTCTTTTAGTATTTACATCTCAGTTCATCTGCTGCAGGCAGGGGAACAATTTTTTTCTTTCCCCTCGATTGCTGTTTTACGTCACCCACTCTAAACCCCCTCTATTGCTCTTTTTCTACCCTCTGCATCGGAAAGCCCCATCCACCCTCTCTGCACTTTTGCTTGCATAGAGTCCTTACTTCCTGTTTTGCAATGCATTAAACCCCTGAGACAAAGAGAGTAAAAAGTCAACACCACTATGATACCTCAGTTTACCTACATTTAGCTGCTGGGTTTAAAGATTTTAGAAGTAGTATTGAGTACAGCAGCTGTCAACATTAGGACAAGTTAAAACTGATTTTAGCTGCTTTAAATGCTCTTCTGACTAATTAAACTGTAAAATGTTTGAGATAATGAAACTACTATAGAGTGAAAAAAGTCAAACCACTGTGTCTTTCATTCAAAGTGCATTTTAAATTGGATCAAGTGAAAATTTATGTTTTCTGGTTTTACCCGGGTTTATTCAATTTGCCCTAAAGCAAACCACACCCCACCCACACAGGAAGAATTAAAATCATTACTTTTTCTCAAAGTATTTTTACTTTAAACTAGCATTTACAAATACTATCTATGTGCTCTTCAGTTTTCATATAATGTGAGTTTGATTACCATCTTGTATGACATTTATAGGCAAAATAAAAGATAGTTTACCTTATTATTGAAAATAAAATATTGTTACGGCGACGCGGTGGCAGAGTGCCTCAAAGCAAGAAGGTCGCTGGTTCAAGCCTCGGCAAGGTCAGTTGGCATTTCTGTGTTGAGTTTGCATGTTCTCCCCGTGTTCGTGTGGGTTCCTCCGGGTGCTCCGGTTTCCCCCACAGTCCAAAGACATGCAGGTGATTTGGGTATGCTAAAATTGACCATAGTGTATGAGTGTGTGTAAATGTGTGTATGGATTTTTCCCAGAGATGGGTTGCGGCTGGAAGGGCATCCACTGCATTAAAAATATACTGGATACGTTGGCGGTTCATTCCGCTGTGGCTACCCCGGACTAATAAAGGGACTAAACTGAAAAGAAAATAAATGAAAATAATGTTACAGTTGAAATCCGAATTATTTTACCTCCTTTAAATTTTTTTCTCTTTAAATGACAATATTTTTTCTTATGGAGAAAGATTATTTCAGCCAGATTAAAAGCCAGATTAAAAGCAGCTTTCATTTTTTAAAAGCCATTTAAAGGTCAAAACCTCATTATGGAATATAAAGTAACATTATAGGTATTTATTTCAGTTTAGTGCATGGTACAATTTTACTTGGATTTTGATATTAAGTCAAATCAAATTAAATCAGTCTTTTTTGTTTTGTTTACCAGATTCACCTATACCGCATGTCTTTGGACTTTGGAGGAAACTGGGGCACCCGGAGGAAACCCATACAAACAAAAATGAGAACATGCAAACTCCACACAGAAATGGCAACTAACCCAGTGGGGACTCGAACGAGTTAACTTGTTGCTAACCACTGAGCCACTGTATATATATATATATATATATATATATATATATATATATATATATATATATATATTTTTTTTTTTTTTTTTTTTTTTATTGGGGTTCATGGCCACAGTGGAATGAACTGCCAACTTATCCTGCATGTGTTTACACAATGGTTGCCCTTCTAGCTGCAACCTAGTACTAGGAATATGGTGAACCAAATTGATTCAATTAATTCATGATTTATATATAAACAACATTTTACCTTTGAGTGAATGTAGTTTTTCCAATTGGGCAGAATAAATATTTTGATTAATATTAAATTACATTTTTCAGTTTTAACCCAGTTAAAACTACAATTTGAGGGAAATTTATAAATTTAGCTGTATAAAATTACAGTTTTTTAAAAGTTGATTCAGAGTTTTTTTTTCAGTTTATACTACTATAGGGGTGACAGGGTGGCTCAGTGGTTAGCACTGTCGCCTCACAGCAAGAAGGTTGCTGCTTTGAGTCCCGGCTGTATCAGTTAGCATTTTTCTGTGTGGAGTTTGCATATTCTCGCTGTGTTGGAGTGGGTTTCTTCTGTGCTCCAGTTTCCCCTACAGTCCAAAGACATGATGTGGAATAGGGGAATTGAATCAACTAAATTGGCCTTAGTGTATGAGTGTGTGAATGAGTGTGTATAGATGTTTCCTAGTTCTGGGTTGCGGCTGGAAGGTCATCCGCTGAGTAAAATATATGCTGGATAACTGGCGGTTCATTCTGCTGTGGCAACTCCTGATGCATAAAGAAACTAAGCTAAAAGAAAATGAATGAATGAATGAATGAATGAATGAATGAATGAATGAATGTACTACTATAATTTATGTATTTATATAATTGTTATCCAAAGGGATCTTTCATTGAGATATCAATTATTCAGTTTTTGTCAGTACAACACATTTTTAAAACAGTAGTTAGTCATCAGTAATTATTTGTTTAGATTCTACTGTTAGAAACTAGCATTGAATAATAGCATATTAGAAATTATTTATTACATATCTGTACCATATTCTCTTCTTTGTTCTTCATTTATGACATACTAGTTTTTAGATAGTAAAACTAGTACTATCTCATGAAAATGTAATGTCTGAGTTTTAGTATATAATGAATAAGAACTATGAATTACTATTATCTTTTAAAAATGTATTAGACGGCTAAAAATAATTGTAGCATGGCATTAAATGCTATCATCTTTATAGATTAAATGTTACATTGCATGCCATACACATGCTAAATGTCAGAAAAGGTGAGATACGACTTGAAAAACCACAGATACTTTTGTGGAAGACAGTGCAGTACAATCATTGTGTTGTGCGTGGGTGTGTGTGCGACTGTGTTCCTACTCTTCCTCATTTGGTCTGAACTGTAGAACAGAGAGTTTCACTTCATTACTGTACTCTCTGATGTGAGAGCTGGCACACAAATCCATCTACATATCAATATTGAATAGGCTATTTTATTATTATTTTCTCATATGAGGGATGTTGTCTCTATAGAAAAGAGCTAAGCTTCATGCATAAATGAAAAAGGAAACAAAATATTTTAGTGGTATTAATTAGTCTTGAGATATGAAAAAAAAACATGTTAAATAAAGTTGCTATAGCACGAGCAGTGTTGGTGTAATATTATGATGCACTTTAAATGTTATGTGGTAAAGTTATGTAAGGTAAAGTAAAGTATGCATACTGCAGATTTCTGCAAATTTGATACAATTGGGGCCCAAAATATGAAATAAACCTTGAGATGGATTTCAAAGTTTTTTTTTTTACTTAATGTTTTAATGTAAATACACTACTTTTTTTGTATGTATGATTATATAATGCAGTATCTCGACAACCATTACATTAGATCCTACAGTAGGTCCTGAAGAGAAACCTAAACTGAAAAAAATCAATGATAAAATAATCTAATGATTTTGTTCAGATAGAAATAAAATGTAATAACTACAAAAAATAAAATGGTGTAACTTTTTTTTTTTGATGATCTAGTCAACAATAAAAGTGGGATTCATGGCCTCCGCTTGGACTTCTCTTTGTAATAGTGAACCATTATACTTCCTTTCCTATTTTTTGTGTTAATGAAACACTTTCTGTTTTACTTCCTTTGTCTGGTGTTGATATGCTGAAAATTTGCTTCATTTGTAGGTTCTATAAAAAACAAAAACAAATCTATGACAACAATCTATGAGTAATTGGTAATGTAGTATGATTAGTGTCATTTATTAGCAAAGGTTGTGTACTGTTGTTACATGCTATTGCATTACAGTAAATGTGAAGTGTGAATTGTTAGAGACCAGAGCACTGAGTGCTGTAAAACGCAATGAAACATGTTTAGTGACACCGTTTGACCTTTTTTGTGTGCTTGTTACAGTAAATGTCGGTTGGAAGAAATTCAAGCAGTTCTGATAACCTCTTCTTCCTCCAGCTATCATCTGTCTTTCCCTCTCACCACTTCCCTCTTTTCTTTTCTTTTCTTTTCTTTTCTTTTCTTTTCTTTTCTTTTCTTTACTTTTCTTTTCTTTTCTTTTCTTTTCTCGTTTGATTTCTTATGTCTTTACATTACGTCTGCACCCCTCATTTTTCTTTCTTCTTCATTTTCGACACCAGATGGCGTACGTGCTCTTTGTTATCTCAAACTACAGCATATTTCTGGCTTTGGTAGTAAGATCCATAGAAACACACCGTGTATGTTAGTTTTTAAAGTGAAATGCGTATCAAATGCTAGTAATGTGCACTTTAAAGTTTAGAAATAAACCTTGAACATAAAACTGGTGAACAAATGTAACTTATAGGTCTACTATATATGTTTATGGAAAATAAATCAGCAAACTAATTGTGACCTTATTAAAACTATAGTTTTTAATGATTAACAACTTCTTGCTGATAAATGAGTAAACCCTGGTTGTTTGAAGGTTATTGGCAACGTGTAAATATTTAAAATGGCATTTAATTAGTATTTTTGTGCTGCAGTATGTTCATCAAAAATTCTAAAGACGCTTATTATATAAATTATTGTTATACTGGATGATGTTTCAATGGGTGTCTACTATAAACTGTGGTGAAATGTACAGCAATCAATCATGTTTGCTTGAAAAGAGGACACATTCTTACATATTACATATAAAAGTGTGACACTTTTATTATTTTAATGCTTGAAAACATCCTTTTCATCGTATAACCATGTTAAATTTCTATTCTAAAGCTGTGATTCTCAACCCAATTTGTTAAAACAATTAAGCAAATATAGAAGATGTATATTTTACATACAATAACCACAAAACCATTTGCATATTGCAGACAACAATGGTTTATCTGAAACAGCCATTAAATTGAGGAATCTCTGCTCACCAAATTATTCAGTCTAGAGTAAACGCCCACTAACAGATGTTGACAAACACTCAGTTAGAAGTACTTCCATGTTTTTTTTTTTAGGAGAAAAGGGGTTGGACATTATGATCCACACAGAGCATGAAAGTGAAAGTTCAGAAAGAGGAGGGATCCAGTTATGTTTCAACACTTCACATCATGATTGCTTTCTGGTATGTGTTTTTCTCTATCTGTTGCAGTTTATCAAGCAAAATGTTCCATTGATTATCTATCTGTCTGTCTGTCTGTCTGTCTATCTATCCTTGTTTTCGATAATGAAGTTGCTTCCTGCTGATGTTTCTTCTTTCTGTCCAGTGTGATTTCCCTTTTCTTTCCCCTGTGTGGGTCAGTGCCATTGTCTGGATGGATTCAGTCCCCTGGACATCCACTAGGTTATGAACCTTATTCCAATATGACTTGGAAAGAGTGTGCTCCGGCTGGACACAGAATCACACTCACTCTCACACATGTAGACCTGGAGGAAAGCTTTAACTGTGAGGATGACGCCTTGAAGGTGTGTGTGTTAGAAAAAGTTTTTTTTTTTTTCTTCACACATGGTTTGTACGTAGGTGTTATAAACTTTTTAAATACGCAGTTTTATGTGAAAGTGTTGTAAAAATAAATGTACGCACTGTGAAAAAAAGTGTTTTGCACTTTTCCAGATTACAATTTTTCTCAATTGCTTATGCTCAATTCTCGATTGAATTTTTTTGTTCTTCAAAACAGTAAGTTTAGATGCTCATTGTTCCCTTCAGAGTGGCATTTCTTATTGATTTAAGCAACTTGCAAATGTCTTGGCACATGTCTGCAAACAGTAAGTACAGTTGTCTGTAGATTGGACAAAAACCAATTGCATAAGCCTTGTTAATCAAAACTGATGAAGCCATTCTCATTTAAACTCTTAATCATGTGTCAATATGTAAGCCATCACAGTCAAAACTGTTTATTCAATTATCAAACATTTGTATACGCACATGTTAACACCCCAAATATTTGATATTGATATTGTAATGTCTATTGTAATGCCTATAATGGTAAATGATCTCTAGTTGAAATAAAATTTGCTTTATCTATTTAACCAATCAGGTTTGGTAGCATACAGTGCATCCAGAAAGTATTCATATCGCCTCACTTTTTCTACATTTTTTCCTTATTCCAAAATGGATTAAATTAATTTATTTACTGAATTCTACACACAATACCCCATAATGACAATGTGAAAAAGGATTTTTTGAAATTGTTGCAATTACATGTACATAAGTATTCACAGTCTTTGCCGTAAAGCTCTAAATTGAGCTAATGTACATTCTGTTTCCACTGATCATTCTTGAGATGTTTCAGCAGCTTAATTGAAGTTCACCTGTGGTAAATTCAGTTGATTGGACATGATTTGAAAAGGCACACACCTGTCTATATAAGGTTCCAGGATTGATAGTGCATGTCAAAGCACAAACCAAGCATGAAGACAAAGGAATTGTCTGTAGACCTCCGAGACAGGATTGTCTCGTGGCACAAGGCTGGGGAAGGTTACAGAGAAATTTCTGCTGTTCTAAAAGTTCCAATGTGAACAATCTTCTGTAAGTAGAAGATGTTTGGAACTACCAGGACTCTTCCTAGAGCTGGCCGGCCATCTAAGCTGAGTGATTGGGGGAGAAGGGCCTTGGTCAGGGAGGTGATCAATAACCCGATGATCACTCAGTCTGAGCTCCTGCATTTTTCTGTGGAGAGAGATCCATCTGTGCAGCAATCCACCAATCAGGCCTGTATGGTAGAGTGGCCAGACAGAAGCCACTCCTTAAGTGAAAGACACATAGAAGCCCGCATGGAATTTACCAAAAGGCATCTGAAGGACTCTCAGACCATAAGAAACAAAATTCTCTGGTCTGATAGAGTAAATGCCAGGCGTTACATTAGGAAAAACAAGGCATCGTTCATCACCAGGCTAATACCATCCCTACAGAGAAGCATGGTGGTGGCAGCATCATGCTGTGGGGATGTTTTTCAGCAGCAGGAACTAGAAGACTAGTCAGGATAGAGGGAAAGAGGAATGCAGCAATGTACAGAGACATCCTGAATGAAAACCTGTTTCAGAGTGCTCTTGACCTCAGACTGGGGCGACGGTTCTTCTTCCAGCAGGACAGTGACCCAAAGCACACCGCCAAAATATTAGTAGAGTGGCTTGACAACAACTCTATGTCCTTGAGTGGCCCAGTCAGAAATCAGACCTAAATCCTATTGAACACCTCTGGAGAGATCTGAAAATGGCTGTACACCGTTGCTTACTATCCAACCTGATAGAGCTTGAGGAGTACTGCAAAGAGGAATGGGCCAAACCCAAAAGACTTGAGGCTGTAATTGATGCCAAATGTGCATCAATAAAGTATTGAGCAAAGGCTGTAAATACTTCAGTACATGTGATTTTTTTAGTTTTTTGATTTATAATAAATTTGCAATTTTTTTTTGACATTGTTATTATGGGGTATTGTGTGTAGAATTTTAAGGAAATAAATTAATTGAATCCATTTTGGAATAAGGCTGTAATACATTAAAAAAATGTAGAAAAAGTGAAGCGCTATGACTACTTTCCAGATGCACTGTATGCAGGGCCGGCGCGACCTAGGTGGCCGCTTAGGGCGGCAGAATTGAGAGGGCGGCGTCCGCGACACCTCCCTCACCACCCGCGTCCTGATTTATATCCGCGCCTAGGGCGGCAGGATAGAGAGGGCGGCGTCCGCAACACCACATTCACCAGCCGCGTCCTCAGTTATATCTGCAATCTAATTTATCCTCAGTTACCCCCCCATCCATAACCCATATATATATATATATATATATATATATATATATATATATATATATATATATATATATATATATATATATTTATATATATATATATATATATTTATATATATATATATATATATATATATATATATATATATATATATATATATATATATATATATATATGTCCGATGCGGTGGCGCAGTAGGTAGTGCTGTTGCCTCACAGCAAGAAGGTCTCTGGTTCGAGCCTCGGCTGGGTCAGTTGACATTTCTGTGTGGAGTTTGCATGTTCTGCCTACGTTTACGTGGGATTTCCTCCGGGTGGTCCGGTTTCCCCCACAAGTCCAGAGACATGCTCAGGCAAAATTGTGATGGGTTGCGGCTGGAAGGGCATCTGCTGTGTAAAACTTATGCTGAATATGTGGCCGGTTCATTCCGCTGTGGCAACCCCAGATTAATAAAGCGACTAAGGTGAAAAGAAAATGAATGAATATATACTGTAGATAGATAGATAGATAGATAGATAGATAGATAGATAGTTAGATAGATTGTTAGATTGATAAATAGATAAAAGCTTTTTCAACTTGTCAAAAAACTTAGTTTATGCATTATATAATTTAAAATAATAGATTATTATTTTAAGACATTATTAATAATATTGTGCATGCAATACAAATATAAGTTTTTGTTACTTTAATTCAACAGATTGTAGTCCTTCCCTCAAAACCGTCTACCTTTCTATCTCATTTTCATATAGGTGTTTAAAATACTGTGGTGGCTTTTTTTTTTGACAATTATGGAATTTAAAAACTAAAAAACTCAAATCATTTAATTGCTGTTTATCCAGGTATTTTCAGATGAGGAGCTTCTTGTTAATCTGTGTGCACGCATGAACATGAAGGAGCTGCAGACATCTGTCAACCCTTTCCTTCACTCCTCCTCTGGCGGTTGTCTCTCTGTTTCATTTCTCTCTGACTACTCAAACCCGGAGAGACACACTGGATTTCGAGGCTTTTACACTATTCGGGGTTAGTAAAAGATGATGAGTCATTCACTGACTAAAGGGAAGAAAAAGTTGTAGGATTGTGAGTCAATGAGTATGTTTACATGTACACCAATAGTCCAATTTTAATATGATTAAAACAATTCTCTGATGAGTCTACTATGTAAACAGCGATATTTGATAAATCCGATTACAGACACAATTGAACTAAACAGAAATCGAATTAAGACATGTAGAGTATGCCGATTTTAGTCGCATTACTGAAGTGCAGTACAGACAAGTAAACACTGCAATCAAAATTATTGTTATTATAAGTCCCATGTTAGACTTTCGCCACATTTTGCAACAGGATAGTCTACACACACACACAGCTGTTTGGCACTATTCTCTGCACCCATCGAGAATGAATTTTCATTTTCATACTTGCATCCAATATCTTGTTTGTCGCAGAGGACATGAATAATATGTTCCTGAATGAAAGTGAAAGTGCCAAACTGCAGTTAAAGTCCACAAATTAAAAATTAAGCACTCAAAATTACATGAAACTGGAGGAAATGTGCATAGCATGGTGATGCAATGACGTTAATCAAATTATATGCAATAACATGTAAAACAGGATCATGAAAGGAACATTCAAAAAGCAACTCATGTAAACGCCTTAACAATATTATTGTCTTACTCAGATAAGTCAAATAGTTTGATTAGGCTACTGATGTCCATGTAAACGTAGTCAATGTAAATGCTATTCTATCTTAAGCTCAAATCCTACTGTGTTGTAGATGTTGATGAGTGTCAGGACCCTGAGAACGAGTGCACTCAACTCTGCAACAACTACATTGGAGGTTATCGTTGTTTTTGCAGACCAGGTTACTTTATGGACTCTAATAATCACACCTGCCAAGGTAATAAACATTGCGTTTGGGTGCAGTTTTGAGACGTTTATTTTTACCATGGCTGTCAAGTTAAATGGGTTGATTTAGTGCCAATATCATTCATTCATTCATTTTTCTTGTCGGCTTAGTCCCTTTATTTATCCGGGGTCGCCACAGCGGAATGAACCGGCAACTTATCCAGCAAGTTTTTACGCAGATAATGCCCTTCCAGCCGCAACCTATCTCTGGGAAACATCCACACACACGTTCACACACACACACACTCATACACTACGGACAATTTAGCCTACCCAATTCACCTGTACCGCATGTCTTTGGACTGTGGGGGAAACCGGAGCACCCGGAGGAAACCCACGAGAAGGCAGGGAGAACATGCAAACTCCACACAGAAAAGCCAACTGAGCCGAGGTTCGAACCAGCGACCTTCTTTCCTGTAAGGCGACAGCACTACCTACTGCGCCACTGCCTCGCCCTAGTGCAAATATATTATGCAAGAAATTGTCACAAAATTAAAAAAATTTCAAATGTAAAAAAATTTTAATTCCATGTCATATGCAAAATACATAATTGTACTACAAATAGCATTAATGAACCACAATGGAAATGTGTAGGGGACTTGTGAAAGCAGAATTGTCAGATATCTAAGACATCAGAGAGGTCAAAGTTCTTGATTATCTCTGACTTTATCGCTGACTCTAAACAGGAAGTGGCTGGGTTCGTCACTTTTTGGAGTCCCCCGGAACATTTCTGTTAAGGCCTGCGCTATTTGCATGCACTTGTGTTGTCAAACTGTTGAAGATGTTTTTCTCAGTTTGTAGTTTAATATTAGCATTTAGCATTTCTGTTAGCATTTAGTTTCTTAACTTGCAGCCCATTTGAGCTCACTTGGCCACCACAGTACACCAAAAGCAATCTGGAGGAGATTTAAATGTGCTAAGCCATCAGCACAGCAACAAAACTAAAGCAGAATTCACCCCATTGAATATTCCATTATACCTTTAATAATATTTGCTTTTCTGTGGGTATATAAAAATGTAAACACCAAGGGCCAATATCTTTGATATTGCTTTCAGAATGATTTGTTTTGGCTGATTAAAGATAAAGGGCTTTTTTCCAGCAAATTCTGATAAATGTAGTTAGTTACCCAGCATGCCATGTAGTTAATTTTGGTAATACTTTAATAAAAGAGACAGATTCTTACTCTTAACTTGCTTATTAGCAAGCCTGTTATTAATACTGCATAATGGATGCTTATTAGTACTTATAAATGACATATTATAGGTGACACGGTGGCTCAGTGATTAGCACTGTCACCTCACAGCAATAAGGTCGCTGTCCCAGCTGGGTCAGTTGGCATTTCTGTGTGGAGTATGCATGTTCTCCCCGTATTGGCGTGGGTTTGTGCTCCGGTTAGTGCTCCGGTTTCCCCCACAGTCCAAAGACATATAAGGGATAATAGTATAAGTGAATTGAATTAACACTTTATTGGCCTAAAGTGTATGAGTGTGTGTGTGTATATGAGTGTGTATGGATGTTTCCCAGAACTGAGTTGCAGCTGGAAGAGCATCCGCTGTGTAAAATATATGCTTGATAAGTTGGCGGTTCATTCCACTGTGGCAACCCCTGATAAATAAAGGGACTAAGCCGAAGGAAAATTAATGAATGAATGAAAATACATATACTGCAGCATCATATTCTGCATCTCTATCCAATACTTAAACTTGCCACAAAACAAGTAACAGTAATAAGCTACAAATTAGGAGTCTATTAAAGCAAAAGATGTAGTTATTGTTTGATTGAAAGCGAGAACTGAACTTTAAAACAATTGGTATTTTCATTTCTTATTGACAGCCGTAATGCATAATCCATAATCCTGACACCAGTGACACTGTTCTCTCTCTGTATGTCAGTTAGCTGTAGTAAAAATTACACAGGCTCTTTAGAAGGTGAGCTGAAGTCGCCACACTGGCCCAGTCCATATCCAGAAAACTCTGTGTGCTCTTACATACTGGCTGTAGAAGAAGGCCTGCAGTTTGAGCTGACGTTCACAGGGACGTTTGACGTGGAAAAGGCAGACAATGGACGGTGCATTGACTCATTAACCGTAGGTAACATGTAAAGTCTTGTCTCTTTCTCTTTGTATTTCGCCTCAATGACCTGTTCTCTCTTTCTCTATGCATTCCTTCTAGATAAAACCTCTCATTGGTGAAGCTAAAACATATTGTGGAAAAGATCTTCCTTCTTCCTTTCTCACAAGGTCTGAGAGTGTTGAGATTACTTTTAGGACTGACCATAAAGGAACAAACCGAGGGTTTCGCCTTAGTTATAAAACTAAAGGTTTGTTTTTCCTATCATTAAAACTAAACACTTCATATGCTGCATAAAAAGGATTGGTGGGACTACAGTATATATAAGAATGTTCCATTAATAATAAACTAATTTCATTGGTCCACTCATCTCAACTTATTTATTATTATTATTATTTATTTATTTATATTTATGTATAACCAGCGTTTATTTAGATGTTATGGTGGTGATTATTTCCTACCTTACAGAGATGAAATGTATTGGACCTGTGACGCCAACATCTAGTTTGTTGCCACAGCTTCATGAATATCCCACATATGGCAAAGTTACAGTGACATGTGACAAAGGACATGTATTAATAGTAAGTATTTCAGTATTTCAAACATTTCGGACTTAATGATTTTAAATTCAGTTTGCTGGAGAGCCATAGCTGAATTTTATGGATTTGTTGAGGTTCATTGTGTTTTAAAAAGTGTGTTTTAGATAACTTGAATTTGTAATAGAATTAACATTATTATTGCTGTATTAGAAAAGTCCCAGTTTGTTATGAGTTTATTTAAGTCAGTGTTCTATGTTACTGAGTTAAGTATTGTTTACACTAAATCAATAACGTGACACATGGACATCCTGTAGAATTAAACCAATCAGGTTATAACTTCAGAACATCTGAAGTGTATTTTAGTTTCTGTGGCTAATGCTTAATCAGCGATCCGTGGGTGTGACATTTGAGACTGAAACTAGATGATAGCCTTTAGCATGTAGTTTAAGAGTCAAATCTTTAATAATCACTGCAAGTCACACTTTGTTTCACAGAGTGAATTAGCTGAGGTTAAGAACCTGTATGAATCCACATGCCAGAAAAATGGACAGTGGAGTCCGGTTATCCCCTGTGAACGTAAGAAAATGTTTTAAAACCTTTTCTTTAAAAAATTTATTTCTGTTTTCTGCCCTCTTTCTGTGATTCCTAGAATTCCTTATATATGACTTCACAATATTAAAAAACAACACTTTTCTTGTTTCCTCCTCAGCTGTAGATTGTGGTGTTCCAGAACATTTTGAATTATTGGAGCTCTCAGAAAATGATCCTCAAACAACTTTTATGAAACAAATCAGTCTCAAGTGCAAATCTAAATTTTATCAACTGGATACAAATGGTGAGACTTGTATGGTTTATGTGAATTACAGTAATTCTAAACAAACAAATATGTAATTCTGCATCCTTGTCTTTTATCATTGTTTTAATTCTATTTTATTGTTTTCCTTTCATTAGCTATTTTTACATGCAACGCCGAAGGTAACTGGGTGTCTGAGAATGGTGACATTTTAACAAAAGATTTTCCTAAATGTGAACCAGGTAGTCGTTTATCCTGAATGTACCTATAAACCCAAATATATTTGGAGATGTTTTGTATGTTTCTCTCTTCCTTAATATCTCTCTTTCTCTATCTTTTAGTATGTGGAATGAACACAGAGGACTCTTTTGGTGGAAGAGTCTTTGGCGGGAAGCGAGCACAACCAGGACAGATTCCATGGCAGCTCTTACATAAGTTCAACCCTAGAGGTGGTGCATCTCTGATCAGTGATTACTGGGCTCTGACAGCTGCTCATGTAGTGGATGGATATGAAAGCAAAACCATGAGTTGGTTAGGGGGAATAACTGATGGTCTGGACGAAAAACAAGTCGCTATGGTGACTGAAAAAATAATCATTCATCCAAAATATAATAAAGTTGGGCTTGAATTGGGAAAAAACCAAACAAACTTTGATAATGACATTGCTCTGATGAAAATGTCTGCCAGGGTGCCTCTAGGTACAAACATCAGGCCGGTGTGCTTGCCAAACAAAAGAGACGAAGCTGTGATGGAGGGCACAGTCTCAGGTTTTGGAGGACTAGAAAGAAAGAATTTGAGTCGATATCTGCTTTATGGTCCAGTCCAGATATATCCACTTGTTGAATGTAAATCGGGAGGTTCAAAAGTCACCAATAACATGATCTGTGCTGGAGGAGACAGAGTAGACAGTTGTAAAGGTGACAGTGGAGGTCCTTTGTTTTTCCCTCCTCTGGGAAATGGGTCCCCAGACCAGCCTTATCGTCTTACAGGCATAGTATCCTGGGGTCCTCCTAATTGTGGAGATGAAAGCTTTAAAGGTTACTATACGAAAGTCCAAAACTACCTGGACTGGATTAAACAAACCATGGAAATTAACTAACATCAGCATGCTAAAATATTTTTTCACCTACACAAATGTTTATTGCATCACGAAGTAAAGTTTCTCTTTGGAATATCCAATTGTGTAATATACATTTTATGCATCTGCACCTTTCAAAATTAATTCAATATTTTGAAATGTAAATGTGTCAGTGTTTTATACTCATCAATAAATCCATTTTTAAATGTAATAAAACATTCAGGCTTTTATTTTCTATTATTACAGCACGGCTGTCTGCAATATTCAATTCTGATTGGTCAGTCGAGACATTCCACAATTTATTGTTCAGATATAACAACCACTAAATAACACAGGCTCATCTGGGAACTTTAAATCATCTTGGCCGTCAGTCAAAACATTCACATACTTACATCCACATTCATATGCATCATGTCACACCACTGTTTTTGACTGTTTTAGACTGTTTGGCGCCATCTTGTGAATGAATAACACATACTGAAGGTTGGTATATACTTTATTCAACTCCTTTCATTTCTCTTAGCTTTGCGTTTTTGACTATTTGGTGGCATCTTGTGGCTGAATAATGCGCAAGTTAGTGTATACTCCATCAGCTGTTTTTGTTTTCTGTCACTTGCATTTAAACTATTATGGCTGTTATTAGCCATGTAATAAGCATGATAAAGTACATTCAGTGCATTTGCTCTTGCAGAATAAATCCCTTTAGTCTCATACAACAGTCCTTCACTTCACGTTGGGCTGCTGATAAGCCTGTCAGGCTTTAATCTGTTATAACAACCAGTTGATTGTACTTTATCCCTAACTTAGCCATTTCTTATTAAATTTCTGACAAGACCATAATTTTTTTTGTATATTAAACTCTTAAAAATAAAGTTTTTATTAAAGAAAAATTGTATTAAAGAATTTATTAAATTGTTGATTCCATTAAAATCCCATTTTTTGTGCAAACAAGTTTTTTATATGATTTTTAAAACGTTCTTTACACTACAAAAAAATTTATGTTCAAAGAAGGTTTTGTGGCATCACTGCCGGAATCCCCCTTTGGAACCCTTCTAAGTGTGTATGAGGCTGAGTTAAGCTTGTCAGGTGTCTCTTTTTTTATTTTTGGCTTTTTATGCCATGCAGTGTTGCTTTTCCAGAATAGCCTTTCTCTACGGCCAAATCAAACAAACCTGACTTTGGTTGAGTCCTCTGAACTTTTTTTTTTTTGTATCTACAGTGAATCTCAGCTCAAACAGCTAAGATTTAGGAATTATGTTTTTTTTTTTTTAAACTAGTTATATTTACAATCATTGATGGATAATATTAATCCACAAAGTAAATACACATACAATGATCTGTGTGAACTTTAACCCTTTCTGTTTTAGTAAACAGGTCCAAAACGCAGCAGCATTTACGGGAAAAGTAGTCACATCTCTCTTTTTGCCAAATCAAACAAGTTTACCTTTTTGATGACTTTTAGACTTTTGATCTCTCATACATGATTAACCACATTCACTTTATCACAAGGAAGCTTCATGACTGCATTAATAGTTTAGTGAAACTGATGTCTGCCTAACAGTTATGGATGGAATACATCTAATAATTTGGTAAGTTGTTTTTATATTGAATTCTGAGCTTTGCATTTATTACAATACACATTTAGTTGTGTGATTAATTTAACATTTGCAGTGGACACCTATCAGAATATCCTTATTTACTGAATTCCTTCTAATCTGAACCAGCCTGCTGTGGGCATGTGTGAATGTGTGTGAGTGTGATCTGGCCATGTTTGGGGAGGTTTCTTCTCCACAGTATCCTGACCCATATCCAGCAGATCTCCAGAAACAGTGGGATTTAGAAGTGCCACAAGGCTTTCAGATCCAGCTGACTTTCAACCACCTGGACATTGAGCCTTCTCCAAACTGTTACTACGATTCTGTCTCGGTCAGTGACACTTTTAACTTACAGCTTTGGTAACATGTGGATGTGTTTATATACAATACTTGAGTGATGTGACCTCAGTTGAGGTCACAATCTATGCTGTCCATAGAAAATTGTACTATTATCTATAAAACGTACTTATAATGCCAGTAGTGCTTTTTTAAATAAGAGTATTATTTATTACTATTAGATATTAGTAGTTATTTGTTATATGTCACTTCCTATTAAATAGACACTAGTTATTTATTAGCTACTAGTACACTCACCAAGGTACACCTTACTAGTACCTTGTTGGACTTCAGAACTACCTTAATCCTTTGTGTTATAGATTCAACAAGGTACTGGAAATATATCTCAGGGATTTTGGTCTATATTGACATGATAGCATCACGCAGTTGCTGCAGATTTGTCGGCTGCACATCCATAATGCGAATCTCCCGTTCCACCATTTTCCAAAAGTGCTCTTTTGGATTGACTTCTGGTGACTGTGGAGGCCATTTGAGTACAACTCATTGCCATGTTCAAGAAAACAGTCTGAGATGATTCGCGCTTTATGACATAACACATTATCCTGCTGGAAGTAGCCATCAGAAGATGGGTGCACTGTGGTCATAAAGGTATGGACATGTTCAGCAACAAAACTCAGGTAGGCTGTGGTGTTGACATGATGTCCAAATGGTACCAAGAAAATATCCCCCACACCAATACACCACCAGCAGCAGGAACCATTGATACAAGGCAGGATGGATCCATGCTTTCATGTTGTTGATGCCAAATTCTGACCCGACCATCCAAATATCACAGCAAATATTGAGACTTATCTGACCAGGCAACGTTTTCCTATCTTCTATTGTCCAATTTTGGTGAGCGAATTGTAGCCCCAGTTTCCTGTTCTCAGCTGACAGGAGTGGCACCCAGTGTTGTCTTCTGCTGCTGTAGTCCATTCGCCTCAAGGTTGGAAGTGTTGTGTTCAGAGATGCTCTTGTGGATACCTCAATTGTAACAAGTGGTTATTTGAGTTACGATTTTTTAAAGAAAATATGCATATTGTTTTTAATGACCACATCAATTTTTTGAATGAAAATCACAAGCCTCAAGATTAATTTTTTACAGTGTACTAGCCCGTCTGGCACCAACAACCATGCCACGTTCAAAGTCAATTAAATCACCTTTCTTCCCTATTCTGATTCTTGACCATGTCTACATGCCTAAATGCATTGAGTTGCTGCAATATGATTGGCTGATTAGAAATTTGCATTAACGAGCAGTTGGACAAGTGTACCTAATAAAGTGGCCGGTGAGTGTATTTATTAAATACTCATGTTTATTCAATGGATATGTAACCCTAGTGAAAGTTAAATAATTATTTATAATATTATTTAGAGCAGTATAATCATTATTATTATTATATTTATAAAGACTTGTAGATATAATAATAATAATAATAATAAACTGCTCTAAACAATATTATAAATATTTAACTAAGGTTACAGATTGTAACGAGGAGACTGACACGGAGGGATCCATTATGCAGTATTTATTAATCACAACTTCACTCAAACACACAATATGCACCTGGGTGCACACACACATCCACAGTAGTAGTAATGGTTTCAAGAATGACGGTGAACAGACAGAGTGAGTTACCAGGCATGAGTAGTGAGCAGTGAGCGTAAATCAGAGTCCGTGTATCAGGCTTGGGTCAAAGGCAGGCAGCGAGAATCAGAGTCCGTATATCAGGCGTGGGTAGGCAGAAGGCAAAGCAAAGTAAGAGACAGGCTGGAGTCATACACAAGAGATCAGGCTGGATATAACACTCAGTAATGCTGGCCGGGGCTGAACAAAACTTCACACTGACTGAGTGTTTGAGAGCGGCTTATATGAGGTACGTGGGTCGTTAACTAGATTCAGATCAGGTGTATGCTCAATCAGTGTAGATGGATGATGTAATGCTAAAAGTCCGGAGATGGCGGCCTCTGCTGGCCAGCGAGGGGATTGACCGGGACCGAGTCGGTGACAAGATACAATAGACTCAATAGATATCACAAATTAAAAAAGTACTAGTATTTAATAATCAGTACCAGTGTGTAATGAATAAATAGCATCTAATCAATAAAAGTTCAATAAAGTTTATTGTACAATGAACTTGATAAATTGGAAAATGTACTAGTAAGTAAAGCATAAGCACTAAAGCTAATGAAAAAAGTACTAGTACTTAATTGAAAAGACACTAGTATGTAAAATATTGTTCATAGTTGCTTGAAAATCCATACTATGTGTTTATAGATTAAATATTAAAACAGCTTGTCATATGCTATGTAATATCTTAGGAGAATAATTGTAAAGAAAGCTTCATACCCTATATACAGTATCTATTTGTTAAAAAAATTATTTTAATGTAATGTATAATGTAAATAAATTAGACTTATTTAGTAGCTTATTACGGCTCAGCCATTGGTATTTTTATTTTCAGGTTGTGTCTGATAGGAAAGTTCTGGGGAAGTTTTGTGGACAGAATTCCACTGACAAGTTTCATCCCAGTGACAAGCCCATACTGGCTCCTGGTAATCGCCTCCAGTTGCTTTTTCTAACAGATGATTCAAATCACGAGTCTCACTTGGGATTCAGTGCATTCTACCAAGCAGTTGGTGAGTTATAAAAATATATACACTCAAAGCAAATACCAAACAATTTAGTGTTGTATGCATTTCATTTCTCCTTATCATGTGTACATACAGATGTTAACACTTCAATATGTTTCCTCTGCCACCATGCTTGCTGCGGAGGCAGTAAATGCGCCTACAGCTTTTAACTGCTGAGTGGCACTTGAATCATAGATTATGTCAGCTAAAACATCAACATGCAATTTTCAGCTATGTCTTTTCACAATACTGGATGGGGCAGTAGCAGTACTGTACAATATGTGTACCTTATGCTAAAGTACTGTTTGTGTTGTGATGTGTTCAATTAAAATGTTTCGAAGAACATTCGAAATCTGAATCCTTTAGTTTTATTTATAATATGAAAAAAATCTCAAAATATGCAAACAAATAAATAATTTTTTCTTAAATTTTAATTTAAAACAATTTAATTGGGTGAATTCGGTAGACTAAATTGTTCGTAGTGTATGAGTGTGTGTGTGAATGTGTGTGTGGATGTTTTCCAAGAGATCGATATGAATGAATAAATGTTTTCATAATGGAAAAGGACTTTGTTGGCTATTCTTCAAATACAAAAATGTCTGCTCTCCTTTGATACTGATAAATGTTATCAAAATGAAGACATGCTCATAAACTGTGTGGTAAGGCAAAAGTAGTGTTTATCATATGGTATTTTACTCTTAAAGGATTTATTTTGCAGCAGCTTCCATTTTATTGTGGATATAAATTTGACAAAAGTTAGATGGAAACTCGACTTTAATACCAAAGGTTTAATTCAGTATTCTCATTTTTTGCAAGAGTAGAATTCACAATTTGAGATGAAAACCACTGCGGACATGGTACAAATTAAAGTGACTGTCTTTGAATGATTTCTGCTCAACTGTTTAAATAAAATACACTGATTTATTCAGTAAAAAAGCACCAATGTACTACATTTGGTCGCTTATTGGTGGTTTTGTTTGGAACTATTTTTATTGATACAACAAAAAATACACTAGTCTAATTTATTATGTCTAAAATATAATATGCTATATATATACATATATATATATATATATATATATATATATATATATATATATATATATATATATATATATATATATATATATATATATATATATATATATATAGTTTATTGCTGCATACCTGGATAACAATAATATGCCAAATATCAGAGTAACAGCAGTGTTGCTTGTATTGCTTGTTAATTAATTAAATACTGTTTCAGTGCTGTACTAACATGATGACCGTTTGTGTACATCTTTCAAAGCTTGATATCATTTTGTCTCTCAGACACAGATGAGTGTTCTTCCTCTAGTGTGGGAATTGATCCACCATGTTCACAGATTTGCCTCAACACCCTTGGGTCGTTCTTGTGTGCCTGTCAACATGGATACACACTACAGCCTGACAACCGCACTTGTATCTGTAAGTCTGCTTATTATTAAATGTCAGTGAATTATTCTGAAAGGTTCCACCCTATGCTTAATCTCTTTAAAGAGTTTAATCATCATAGTGAGAGCTTTTAAGGGATGAGATGCACAGTGGTTCTTTAAAATGCATATTATATGATTGACAACTGTAAATTCCTGTCAGTTCCTTTAAGGGGTCATGTTGTATTATAACTCATATATGACAGCCCAAAAAAATGTAGTTTCACTTGATTATGATGTTTGTATACATGTTTTTAGTTGTTAAGGTGTCTGATTATTTTTACAGTTGTGATTATGTATATATTTTGACAAATTTGTGTATTTAATAATGTTGTCTTTTAAAATTACAAAATTTTATTTATTTAAAATTTAAAAAATTATTTATTTAAAACAAAACGTTATTAGCTAGGACTATTTAAAACATATTTAATAAATACATTTTTCTGGAAAAAAAATATATAAATGCTGCATTTATTTAAATTAGAAATACAGTACAAATTGTAAAACTGTGAATTCAACCATTTATTCCAGTGAAGATTAATTTTTCAGCTTCTTTACTCGAGTCTTCAGTCACATTGTCCTTCAGAAATCACACACACACACACACACACACACACACACACACACACACACACACACACACACACACACACACACACACACACACACACACACACACACACACACACACACACACACACACATTTGTTGGTCCATTGTTGGTAAATTTGTTGGTCCATGATCAACATTAGTGAATTAAAAAGTTTGATAGTCCAGGGTCGACATTAGTGAATTAATAAGTTTGATGGTCCAGGATCAACATTAGTGAATTAATAAAGTTGATGGTCCAGGATCAACATTAGTGAATTAATAAAGTTGATGGTCCAGGATCAACATTAGTGAATTAATAAGTCTGATGGTCCAGTTTATTGGTCCAGGATCAACATTAGTGAATTAATAAGTCTGATGGTCCAGTTTATTGGTCCAGGATCAACATTAGTGAATTGATAAATTTGATTATCCAGGATCAACATTAGTGAATTGATAAATTTGATTATCTAGGATCAACATTAGTGAATTGATAAATTTGATTATCTAGGATCAACATTAGTCAATTTATAAGTTTGTTGGTCCATGATCAACATTAGTGAATTAATAAGTTTGATGATCCAGGATCAACATTAGTGAATTGATAAATTTGATGAATATATTTTAAGGTCCAGGATCAACATTAGTGAATTGATAAATTTGATAAATAAGTTTGATGGTCCAGGATCAACATTAGTGAATTGATAAATTTGATGAATAAATTTGATGGTCCAGGATCAACATTAGTGAATAAGTTTGATGGCCCAGGATCAACACTAGTAAATTGATAAGTTTGTTGGCATACGATCATCATTACTGAATTGATAAATTTGATGATCCAGGATTAACATTAGTGAATTAATAAATTTGATGGTCCAGGATTAACATTAGTAAATTAATATGTTTGATGGTCCCGGATCAACATTAGTGAATAAGTTTGATAGTCCAGGATCAACATTAGTGAATTAATAAGTCTGATGGTCCAGTTTATTGGTTCAGGATCAACATTGGTGAATTGAGAAAGTTGATGATCCAGGATCAACATTAGTGAATTGATAAATTTGTTGGTCCAGGATCAACATTAGTGAATTGATAAATTTGTTGGTCCAGGATCAACATTACTGAATTATTAAATTTATTTTCCAGGATCAACATTAGTGAATTGATAAATTTGATAAATAAGTTTGATGGTCCAGGATCAACATTAGTGAATTGATAAATTTGATGAATAAATTTGATGGTCCAGGATCAACATTAGTGAATAAGTTTGATGGCCCAGGATCAACACTAGTAAATTGATAAGTTTGTTGGCATACGATCATCATTAGTGAATTGATAAATTTGATGATCCAGGATTAACATTAGTAAATTAATATGTTTGATGGTCCCGGATCAACATTAGTGAATAAGTTTGATAGTCCAGGATCAACATTAGTGAATTAATAAGTCTGATGGTCCAGTTTATTGGTCCAGGATCAACATTGGTGAATTGATAAAGTTGATGATCCAGGATCAACATTAGTGAATTATTAAGTCTGATGGTCCAGTTTATTGGTCCAGGATCAACATTGGTGAATTGATAAATTTGATGGTCCAGGATCAACATTGGTGAATTGATAAAGTTGATAGTCCAGGATCAACATTAGTGAATTAATAAGTCTGATGGTCCAGTTTATTGGTCCAGGATCAACATTGGTGAATTGATAAATTTGATGGTCCAGGATCAACATTAGTGAATGAATAAGTTTGATGATCCAGGATCAACATAAGTGAATTCATAAATTTGATGGTCCAGGATCAACATTAGTGAATTATTAAATTTATTTTCCAGGATCAACATTACTAAATTGATAAATTTGATGGTCCAGGATCAACAATAGTGAATTGATAAATTTGATGGTCCAGGATCAACAATAGTGAATTGATAAATTTGATGGTCCAGGATCAACATTAGTGAATTATTAAATTAAATTTTCCAGGATCAACATTAATAAATAAATAAGTTTGATGGTCCATGATCATCATTGGTGAATTGATAAATTTGATGTTCCAGGAACAACATTAGTCAATTTGTAAAGTTCATGGTCCAGGATCAACATTAATGAAATAAATTTGATGGTCCAGGATCAACATTAGTGAATTAATAAGTTTGATGGTCCAGGGTCAACTTTAATGAATTGATAAATCTGTTGGTCCAGGATCAACATTAGTGAATTGATAAGTTTGATGGTCCACGATCAACATTAGTGAAATAAATTTGATGGTCCAGGATCAACATTAGTGAATTGATAAGTTTGATGGTCCAGGATCAACATTGGTGAATTAATTAATTTAGTGAAATAATTGTAAAACCCTGCTAAAATACAAAAAATATGATAAAATAAAAAAATCTGTCAAGCAGAATTAAACATATGAATAATGTACAATAAAAAACAACCAACTATAACAGGAAAGTATACTACGGTCACATGATATTGGGAAAAGGCGTTTTTGTTTTTTACCAGTAGCCCTGAATATTTGCCTATTTGAAAATGTTTGAAATAAATACAAATAACATACAACATAAACATAATAATAATGTTTGTTGGCTTAAGTTAAAGTGGTGCTGTAATCGCTTGTTTTTCCCAAACCTTTCACATTGTTCCCTCCTACTTGCATATATCACATAATGTAGGTACACTATTATTTTAGAAAAGTAAACTGGTTTAATTACAATGTAATTTGCAGTAATCTAAAACAAACAATCAGTTGTGTGTATCTTTTGCAAATGCAATCGCTGATTGTGGGAAAGACATTAAGCAAACATTTTGTTTGCAATTAGGACATCTTTAAATTCAGGTTTCAGTTTTGTGCAATGTAATTCTAAACTCAATTTCATTTTTGTTTCACGCGTATTATCTTTCCTTACGCATGCTTGTTATGATTTTACACGAAATGTAAGTTTTTTATTTACAAATATTATTTTTCGCAATATATGTGGCGTGAATTTGATCCCATAGTTGTAATTCCCTAAAAAATTATTTTAGAAATGCTAGCCCAAATTAAATGGTGTATGTTTGCTTTTTGTGTCAGTGGAGTGTGGAGGTGGCCTGCACAGTGAACTAGAGGGGAGCATCTCCAGTCCTGGTTATCCAGACACATCTCCGCTTGATCTGGATTGCGTCTACAACATCTCTGTACAGCCAGGCTTCATGATCATTCTCAACTTCAGCCAGAACTTCCACATTGAACGAGTTGACATTCAAGGGTCGACCTGCCTCTTCCACTGGCTGCAAGTATGCTTTGCTGTAATTGTCTTTGTAGTTATTTATTTTTAAGGTTTTTATTTACACTTACCTGCTTTTCGTGTTTCTCAGGTGTTTGTCCCAGGGAAGGATACTCATAAGTACTGTGGAGGGAAAAGTCCTGGTGTCCTAAACACAAAATCTCACTTCGTTCAGCTGAAGTATCACACTGACAGATATGGAGAGAGTCGAGGCTGGAGTTTACGTTACACCACAGAGAGTGAGATAAAAAAAATGTTGCACATTATCACAACTGATCACCTAGATTTTTTTTTGTCCCTTATGCAGATTTTTTTTTTCTTCAGCATTTCAACACTTTTATCTGTTTTCCGTCAACTTATTAAAGTGCATGTTTAATGAGTGACAAGAATGTGGTTTTGCAGGTTTAAGCACATTCAGACAGAGCAAATGTGGTAAAGGAGAAGGAAATATAATGTACACGCAGATGGTTTCTTAAACCAAATCTTTTGAACCCAAAAGTCAAAAATCGTCACCTTGAAAGCAAAATGTAAATTCTTCTGCAGTTTTGATTTATTTGTTTAACATGACAATACTTTGGTAGCACTGTGGCGCAGTGGGTAGCGCCCAACAGGAGGCGACACTTCTTCTCGAGTGCACTTTCACTCCTGAGGGGGCACATTCGCCTCACAGCTAGAAGGTCGCTGGTTCGAGCCCCGGCTGGCTCAGTTGGCGTTTCTGTGTGGAGTTTGCATGTTATCCTTGTGTTTGCGTGGGTTTCCTCCGGGTGCTCCGTTTTCCCCCCCAAGTCCAAAGACATGTGGTATAGGTGAATTGGGTAAGCTAAATTGTCCATAGTGTATGTTGTAATGGGTGTGAATGGATGTTTCCCAGTGATGGGTTGCAGCTGGAAGGGTATCCACTGCATAAAACGTGCTGAATAAGTTGGTGGTTCATTCTGCTGTGGTGATCCCAGATTAATAAAGGGACTAAGCCAAAAAAAAGAATGAAAGAATGAATGACAATACTTTTAGTTACACAATAAAATTCTTACAGTTCCAGACAGAAGTTGCTACTGGAATTTGTTCATAAAGTCTTGTAAACACTGCAATGCTTACTTGCATTTCCGGGTTATTGCTTTGCATGTAAATCATAATTATGGATTATTTTAGTGTATTGGTGTGTATGTAAATGTGTTCAATAGTGGATTTCAGATCACACTGGTGGACAGTAACACATCTCATGTTTTTTTTTTTAAAGGAGTACAGTGTCCAGATCCAGGCAGTGTCACCAATGGAGCAGTCACACCAAATTTTGCCCAGTACTTATACAGAGACTACATTCATGTGCGCTGTAATCCGGGATACAAGCTCATGAGGGTGAGATATAACATAATGCAGATGGTAAAGCCAGTAAACTGTAAATGCAGTTCACATATGCATTTTTGAGTTGAACAACATTTAACATAAGCTCTCCGTTTTTTTCATTATGTGTGAGATGCTGCAAAAGATGTGAGCACAACAGTTGAAAACTTTCATCAAGTGCATGTTTGCGTAGAAATAACAACAGAAAAGAAGTGCAGTGAATGCAGAAATGTGTTATAACCACATGCAACACAATGCTGCAACACAACAAAAGCTATTGTTTCCATGTTAAAAGGAGTTTCTGGCCAAAGGTCTGCAGCCTCAACACTCTAAATTCCTATATTAGAAAGGGTTTGTATTTTTTGCGACATTGCGGCTGATCAACAGCATACATGTCCTGGCTCCTCCAGACCTCAGAGGAACTCTCTAGGGTTTGCCAGATGGGGAACTTGCTAAGCAGAGCAGAATAAGCGCACGCATCTCTGGGTTAACGGAGCAAGCTTCACCTTAAGATTATAGAATCTTGTGAATATTTTAGCCATTGCCCAGCACAAAGCTCTATAGATGTCTGCTAGAGAGGATCCGCATGCTAATGCTCAAGAGGAGGCAACCCTTTTTGATTAGTGCACTCTCACACTTACCGCCTTGCCCTGGCACTGATAAACGAAGGCGATGACATCAAATATTTAGTGAGCCAACCTCTATTTTCATATGGCACTTCACTTTTGGTGACCTGAGCTGCTCAGAAGATCTCATGTTCTGAGTGCAGTCCACATAAAAGTACAGAGTGGATGTGACACAGCAGTGAAAAGGCTGGATCTGCCTCCTTTGTGCACCACTCCGCCATCAAGGGTGGTGAGGGCAGAAGCACACAAGTGCCGAGCAGTGAAATGCATCTTCCATGCCTGCATGAGCTCACTGTGCACCTCCAGGAAAAAGGGGACATGGGGCTTAGAGGGTTTTACATCTTGTTGATCCCCACATAGTACCCATCTAGTCAGTCCGACAGCGGGACTGAGAGACAAGCCATCTCCAACCCTACCCCTGAAGCAAACCAGGAGAGCATGGCAAGGGTGATGCGCCATGAAGGGTGAACCATTACACATGCTCGAAGCTCTGATGGAGAGCACTGCAGAGGAGTGTGGGGCTCACATGCCTGAAGACGACAAATAAAGGCTGATTCATGACTTCTGCGTCAAGCACACACTTATGCTACAGTGCGGCCTACGCGTGGACGCATAGCCATCGCCGTGGCCGTCGGCATCGATGACGCACACCTCTTAAAAATGTAACTATATGTCGCAGCAATGCGTAGAGCAAGCCCTGTGATTGGTTGGCTTGGTAGCGCTGACAAGTGTGGGCGGGACCGAGAGCCTGATGCTGGAGTGTGGAGTCCCGTGTAGGAGCTCCAGATGTAAAGTTTTGTTTTGTGTTTACCTTATGATTAAAGTTGTTGTACGTCCGGCGGTTCCTGCCTCAAAATGAGCAGGTTTGAACCACTTGTACATTAAGGAAGCGTTCAGAATAAGCTAAACACCAGGGAAGAAACTCGACACAGAGGAATAAAAACACCTACTGCCAACTAGCGTTTCGGAAGTGTTGTTGCAGAGCAACAGAAACCGCATGCAGAGGTATGAATGCTCAGCTACTTGCACTGCATGCAATGTGGTTCACGCTGATCATTTGACGCAGAAGTTTAAACCAGGCTTAAGCCCCCACTGTAAAGCTCAGGCTTGCCCAAGGGTTCATTGACTTGTGGGGTGAGCCACGCCCTCAGTTACACAACAGACCTCGCTGTGACAACATCCATCACTCAGTGTTGTCTATGTACTTTTAACAATGTTTAATATGTATTGATTATGAACATTAACATTAAGTTGGGAGTGCAGTGATTCTGAATGTCTATAGTGCTTAACCGTTTTTGTCATGTCGTAATGTGTTCTGTTGTGTCGCAGTTGGTACAGACAGCCAAATCGCTTGTTATATCAGTAAACACATAAGCGTTATTGTGATTTGATGAAGTGTTTTCTTTGACTTTTTTCTAAAGGGAGATATAGAAATTTCAAGGTTTAAGTCTATATGTCAGAGTAATGGACAATGGAATGTGCCACTGCCAGAGTGCAAGAGTGAGTAGATGCACTTCACCTGATTTACCACTTTGCTAAATTTCTTCCATTCATCATTATGCTTCTATGTTGTCCATGTTGCAGTTATTGACTGTGGAGCTCCAAAGCCGCTGCTAAATGGAAACTTTACTTTTATCAGTGGAGAAAGAAATGAATATCAATCTGTTATAGAGTATCAATGCAATGAGCCATACTACAGATTTGGGGATACACCTAAAGGTTAGATACTACCTTCCTCTATTATTTATCATTGATAAGTCATTAACTCTTTTTTATTTCATTCCTCCTCCTTTGTAGTGAGATACAAGTGTGCAGTAGATCGGAAATGGGCAGAAGAAAACAACAATGATGTTATTCCACCTTGCTATCCTGGTAATAATAATTGTGGCTTGATGATGGACAGACAGTTAGAGAGGGGTTTTGTGTATGTAAAGTGAATTCACATTACATAGTTTCTTTGTTTTGTCTTGTTTCATTTAGTGTGTGGAATGAATACAGAGGACTTGTCTGCTGGAAGAGTTTTTGGTGGGAAGCCAGCAAGATCAGGAGAGATTCCCTGGCAGCTCATCCATAAGTCAGGCTCTAGAGGTGGTGCATCACTGATCAGTGATTACTGGGCTCTGACAGCAGCTCATGTAGTGGATGGATATGAAAGCAACAGCATGACTTGGCTTGGAGGAATAATTAATGCTTCGAATGAAAGTCCAGTCATTATTAAGACAGAGAAGATCATAATTCACCCAAATTATAAAAAGGTTGGTAGAGATGGGCGTCAGTCAGACTTTAATAATGATATTGCTCTGATGAAAATGTCTGCTATGGTACCTCTTGGTCCAAACATCAGGCCGGTGTGTTTGCCAAAGAAAACAGATAAAGCTGTTAAAGAGGGCATGATGGGAACAGTTTCAGGTTTTGGAGTTTATAATTGGACTGTAAGTAATTTATTACGTTATGGTCATGTTCATGTATACAGTCTCAAGAGTTGTGTTTCAGATGGCTTGCCAGTCAGTGATAACATGTTCTGTGCTGGAGATGATGTTCATGGTATTGACAGTTGTAGAGGGGACAGTGGAGGTCCTCTGTTTTTCCCAATGCTGGGCGATGGAACTGAAGAGCATCGCTATGTGGTGAGAGGCATTGTGTCTTGGGGTCCTAAATGTGCTAGAAAAATCTTTAAAGGTTACTACACTAAAGTGCAAAACTACCTGGACTGGATTGAAGAAACTATTGCAAATAATTAATATACACTGTGCAAGCAAAAACATTATTCAAATCAGTTTTTATGAGGAATGCAAATAGTTTTTCCCTATTTTTGAAAGCAGCATTGCATTGAAGAAAAAAATAGAGCCTATTTATGCCATGTCTAATTTGCCCAAAGAAAAAAAGCAAGCTAAAATGCTCATTTTAAAAAAGAAATCACTGTATCAAAATTAAAGACTTTGTAGGGTGTTACTGTACCAAAGTTGAGGACTTGTGGAATTATATGAGCATTCTGGCAGAAATAACAAACCAGGAGGCTAGCGGGAGATGAGTGTGAAATACGGGATGCCCCCTGGAAAAGCGAGAGTTGTGGCAGGTATGTGTTCTACTCATGCGGCCCTGATGAGCTGTCACATCATCAGGGGATCAGCTGTCAGTGGGACTTTTATTTTGAAAATGGGAAATATCACAATGTCAAACCCAGCCAGGCCAGATTGTTCACTATGTGTGCAATGACTTAACCAGACATCACGCTTGTCAGAACACAAAATGTTCAGATTATACATTTATTTACCTTAACTAAAAGATGCATAACGTATGTTTAATTGTACCTTTTGTTAATTTAATATGTTGACTGTGAAATTTGCCAGATATGTTTGTAATTAAGGGTAACACTGAGTATTGTGTTTAATACATGTTTCTGCATTGTGTTTTATCACTCAGCTCTTACTGTGATTTCTCTGAAGTGAAATAATAGCAGTACACTTTATTCAAACTCATCTGTTTATGTAAAGGTTGATATTAATGCCTGACTGTGTTTACATTTTCATCATATATTCAAAATACAACACAATACATCTCTCTCTCTCTCTCTCTCTCTCTCTCTCTCTCTGTTTCTTTTGTTTAGTTTATTTAATGTTATAGTTTTATCTTTAACACAAAATATGTTACTCTGGTGATTTATATTAAATACCCCATTCGCTCAACCTAAGTAAAATAAACCTCTCTACCACTTAAGTTAAAAAGATTTAACAAGGCATCTACTCCATTTCTTTAAATATTTTTGCATGCATTTATTTCAGAGTACATCATGCTGTGTGCTTGTGTAGGTGTGTGGGAGATTGTTTTGTTCAGAAATAAAAAAAACGGGGTTGACACATGCTGTCTTTTACAACTTTGAGATCTAATCAGCAAGCAAAGCCTTGAAAGGTTTTAAATATGCAAACTGTTCAAAAGCAAACCAATCAAAGCAGTGGGTGTTTACAAACCAGCATGCCTTTTCAAACAGTGTGTTCTGACGAGGTCTATCAAAACCGGACAAAACGTATGCCATAGCTTATAAATAGAGTTTTTATGTTGATATCTTGGTACATTGGTGCCAGTGAAAACAGCATTATTAAAAAGGCAATCCGTGACTGAAATGTAAAAATAAATTGTAGTTTATTATGTGCGGACACAACATATTTGAACACAACCACACTTTGGATCTTCAAATTAGTAGTTCTGCATTGAAGTGTGTGTCTGTAGACTTTAACCCTTCACCACTGAGTAAATAGGCTAAAAAGGAGTTTGACTGGAAGCATTGTTGACATCTCTCTTTTTGTGTATTTGACTTTCATTGTTTTTTATAGCACAGCCAATTCAAACAAATTTGACTTTTTTTCTTGACTGTTAGACCCTTGCTCTGTCACTATATAGAGGCATTTCACTGTAGATTAGACTGTAAACTACAGAAAAATCTTTCAACTGCGCTATCATTTTGATGAAGGCATTACATTGACATCAGCATGTCTGAAAAAATGCTGATAAAAAATACTGAAGTTCTTTTTTTTATGTTTCACCTGAATTTATAATTATTCTTTCAATAACTATCAGTGAAAAAAAATCTTGTGTTTATTAAATTAATATGAGGATTAACCATTTTGTTCTGTCTACCAAACACACCGATTTAGCCTTCTGTGGGCAAGTGTGGATGTGTGTGAGTGTGATCTGGCCATGTTTGGGGAGGTTTCTTCTCCACAGTACCCTAACCCATATCCAGTGGATTTCATGCAACATTGGAAGCTGGAGGTGCCGGATGGGTATCAGATCCAGCTAACTATCAATCACCTGGACATTAAGCCTTCTCCAAACTGTTGCAACAATTTTCTCATGGTAATTTACTTATAAAAATGTCAAATGTAAATACTGTTGTTTTTTATAATATCTTGTTAAGGCTACACAATCATTTGAGCAGCAGTAAGATGCAGTTTCCATTATTTGCATTCAGGTTGTGTTTAATAATAAGGTTCTGTGGAAGTTTTGTGGACAGAATTTCACAGACAGGTTTCATCCAGGTGAAAAGCCCATCTTGGCTCCCGGTTCTCATCTGCAGCTCTTTTTTCTGAGTGATGATTCAAACCTGAAAAAAATCTGCTCATTGTTATTCTCGTACTGTTCCAAACCTGTGTTAAGTTCAGGAACCAGATAAAGATGTTTTGAATGAAATCTGAGAGATCAGAGTCACCCAAATGCCCAAATCAAATCTGTTTGTCTAATGGTGACTGTGTTTCTTCAGAAGGCTTGTATTTACTTGCTCAGTTAACAGGGATTTAGTTTTAGATTTCATGTTTTATATATCTGTGGATATTTTAGAGCATCAGAGTTCTGGGTGAGCAGACTTTATAAGATCTTTTTTTTATAAGATGTTATTGTTTTCTTTTCGTCATGTATTTCTTGTGGATTTGGAAAAATATGAGTGGCAGAAGATAAATTGATGATAGCATTTTTGGGTAAAATAACCTTTTAAACGTTAAAACATTTATTGGTGGTCTAACAGTCCACAATGTCAAAATGGCCCCAATGCAAAGATGGAAAATCTAACTAAAGAAGCCAGGCTTTCTGTCACAGATACCCAAAATGAAATCCAGCTATACACCTACACTTACAATAGACTTTTGATGATGAAAGATAGTGTAAGTAGGCTGCAAGAATCTAGGGCTTGTGTATTTTAACTGAATATGATGAAATGAGAAACATACTGTTGATTTGGAATTTCAATAAATTGTGCACTTATACATTATTATTCATATTTTAAAATGCAAATATTAGACCATTCGAAACTGGTCTTAAAAATAGTCCTCCTTGATGTTGAATACATAAGGTGCATCCCATTTTGAGTAGGCCTACTTTTTCACAATTCTATGATTTTACAAGTGATCTGTTCTCTTTGATACCTTTTTTTGTTTCCTTGTGATTCTAATATGCCCATAGTCAGTGTTGTTGCTCGAAATTCTGGGCTCTATGTACAGGCTTTAGCTCTAGGCCAGTTTTGATGCTGATTGTAGATCAAATTTTTTTATTCTGTATTCATCACTATCTCTGAGAGAGTGGAATAAACACCGAGGTCAATTTTGGGGGTGGAGTTGATAATGGAAGGTGTTACTTAAAACAATCAACAATCAACAAAACTCTTTGTGTTTCCTCTTCAGCTGTGGATTGTGGCATTCCAGAACTTTCAGAATTAATGGAGCTCCCAGAAAAAGATCCTCCGACAACTTATCTAAAACAAATCAGTCTCAAGTGCAAATCTGAATTTTATCAATTAGATAAAAAAGGTGAGATTTGTATGGTTTACAAGCATTACGTTAATGTAATTCTCAAAAGTGTATTTAATTCTACATCGTCTTATTTTTCCTTTCAATAGGTAATTTTACCTGCAATGCAGAAGGTAACTGGGTGTCTGAGAATGGCGAAAAGTTAACAAAATTTTTTCCTAAATGTGAACCAGGTACTTGTTCATCTTAAATGCACATATCTAAAACACACATATTTGTTTTAACTTACCTTCATATTTCTATCTCACACTAGTATGTGGAATAAATATGGAGGACTTGTCTGCTGGAAGAGTCTTTGGTGGGAAGCCAGCAAGATCAGGAGAGATTCCCTGGCAGCTCCTCCATAAGTACAGCCCTAGAGGTAGTGCAACTCTGATCAGTGATTACTGGGCTCTGACAGCAGCTAGCCTGGTGGATGGAAATGAAAACCGCAACATGAGTTGGCTTGGAGGAATAGTTAATGCTCAGGATACAAATGCAGTTTTTATGGAAACAGAGAAGATCATAATTCACCCAAATTATAAGAAGGTTGATAAAGATGGGCGTCAGTCAGACTTTAATAATGATATTGCTCTGATGAAAATGTCTGCTATGGTGCCTCTTGGTCCAAACATCAGGCCGGTGTGTTTGCCAAAGAAAACAGATGAAGCTGTTAAAGAGGGCATGATGGGAACAGTTTCAGGTTTTGGAGTTTATGGAAGGACTGTAAGTAAATTATTACGTTATGGTCATGTTCATGTATACAGTCTCAAGAGTTGTGTTTCAGGTGATTTGCCAGTCAGTGATAACATGTTCTGTGCTGGAGATGATGTTCATGGTATTGACAGTTGTAGTGGAGACAGTGGAGGTCCTCTGTTTTTCCCAATGCTGGGCGATGGAACTGAAGAGCATCGCTATGTGGTGAAAGGCATTGTGTCTTGGGGTCCTAAATGTGCTAAAACAATCACTAAAGGTTACTACACTAAAGTGCAAAACTACCTGGACTGGATTGAAGAAACTATGGCAAATAATTCATAATGTGAGTTATTATTAATGTCTAGTTATATATGAGATCACTTAAAATTATGGCCATTATGAAAAAAAGTCAATTGTAATAATTTGTCTCCTAATGAATGTAAATGTCCCTGTATTTTAAGGCAAAAAAAAGTTAAACAGGACCCTTCACATGTATACATTGTGTAAAAGTTAATTAAAATAAACTAGCTAAAAGTTTTATTAAATTTGATCTTTTTTTTTTTTTTTTTTTTTTGCTGGGTTAAAATTAAGCAGTTAGTATGAAGTCTGAACTGGTTGAGCAAACTTGGACAATCAGCCTCAAAGTCTTTTTCTCCATTTCTGCGTCATGTGTTGTGAGTAAAATATAGGCTAAATTATAAATATACTTGACAAAAAGGGTTCCACAGAGGTGTATTTAGAGTTGTATATTGTGGGTATTGTGTTTGAAACATGATGAGTTTATGTAGTCCTTTCACTCGAAAGAACTCTTGCCCACATACATATTTAATTTAGCAAATTTTGATGAATTAGCTGTAACTTTTGACTGCATTTTCCTTATTTATGCTGTTATGCGTGCATTATATTTTACACGCATATGCAAGGTGACTGAAATTAAAATTAGAACACAAAAAATACTGAGCCATTAATAGTTTAAAAAGTAAAAAAAAAAAAAAAAAAAAAAAAAAAAAAAATATATATATATATATATATATATATATATATATATATATATATATATATATATACTGTATATATGCACTAGTCTCCATGTCTCGCTGGAAATATATTTAAATAAATAGTAATTTATGTATATTTAATCATTCATTTATTATTTATGTACAAAAACTGAGACATAAAATGAGAAATATAATCGTCAACGAAAATGTAAACGAAAAGTTTAAATGAAAATTAAAAAGCTTATTTATTGACTGTCTTAGTCCTATCACTTTAAAATAACACTGAACATCTCTGTGTTTATGCTAAAACACTGCTTTGTTATTTATTTATTTAGATCTACTTGTTTGTATGTATGTTTGTACTTTTTTTTTTTGTCTTTTATTTCTTTAATTTTACTTTCCAAAATGAATCCTCATTTTACTTAACAAGTTTAATAATAAAGCTTGTTGACAAGTTTTTTAATGATTAATTGAGGAATTATCTTGCTTTGTTTCATTATTTCAATTTTATTTACAAGTAGCAGGGTTTTTATAGCTACTGTGAATTTCTCTTTGTTCACATCCTGTCCCTTTGTGCCCACTGGCAACATAGTCGCAAATTGCGGTTGTACCTAAAAACACGTTCAGTGCGGCAGCGGTGGTACGAGGCAGCCGGTAATGGTCTCTTTAAATTGTCACCCACTGTAGGCAATATAATAAATTAGCTGTGTTTTGCTTAGAAAATAATTATGGACAGTGCCTTATGACAGCCCCAGCCAAGCATATCAGACAACTAATGTCAATGCCCTTTCTAGATTGCATACACTGTGGGTTTATGCAGTAATGTCACCTGAGCAAGCCTGCTATGATTTTGTTTCATAGGTGAAAAAGCTATATATTTTTGGCTCCATCGAGACCAATATCCCCAGTCCAAATGCTAACAAGAAAAGTCTGAGATGATGGTAAAACATTACGAGTGCAAAGAACAGCCCTAGTAATTAGCCACTTACATCCATAGTTAAAAAAAAAAAAAAAAACATAGTTTGAGAATCAATGGCTACTGGTTTGCAACATTCTTCAAAATATATTATTTTGTGTTCAGCAGAAAAAATAAACTCAAACAAGAATTTTCATTTTTAGGTGAACAATACATAATATTATTCATAAAGGCGACTAGCACATGCCACTGTGCCAAGTGACAGTTCCAGTGGCACATCCTGTTTTAACTGGCATGTATTACTGACAGTGTTCACATTCTACATAAGCTCCAACAACTGTCTGTCACCACTAGAGGAGCCACACAGCGACATGCACTGTATAGGCTTAGGCTCTATATACAAAGACAGTGTATGTGGGCCCCTTTTCCATTATTCATAATCATCACTTCTTCAATTAAATAATTTTACTTACTTAGGAATGCTGACAAATCCCAAATAGAAAATCAGCCAACTTTTTTATCATTGGCATTCATCTTAACCCAGCACAGAAAGATGATTTTGTCTCAATTGTGCTATACTCAATGACATGACTAGTTAACAATTTATACTATAAATATGTTATACTTTTCTTATCAGTTTTAGGCTAATGTAGACTACCCTACCTGCTCTCTTAGGGATTTTTTTTTCAAGACGTTGTTGTTCTTGTTTTCTTTTCCTCATACATAAACTGTATGAAAACACTACCATTTAATTTTTTTTTTAAATGTTGTTCAAGGGCACCAGCTTCAGCTGGTTCACATAAAAAAGTAAAAATGGCCCATGCCATTATGTGAATATTATGGCGAAATTGAGTGTCCTGGGAATTGTGTGACAGCGTTTCTTCTGTTTCTGAGGATTTAGAGAACAGCAGCAGATGTCCACAGTCACTTCTTATCCCTTTATCCCTGTGGATGGTTGAGGGCTTGAGTTCTCCCGGGCTTTAGAAAATGCTTACTGTAAGAAGCAGCACCTCACACAGGACAGCGTAAGATTGTTTTGCCTGTTGATTGCTTTCTGAAAACGGGTCTGAGTTTCCAATGGGAGAATGGAATACTGGTGGAGCTTGTTGAATGTTATTTTTTTCTGGGAACTAACTCGGGTGCCATTGTGTTATTGCCTGGTGCGACAAAAGCTGCCAGTTTTATGGATTATGCCACTGAGTGGAGCTCCGGGGAAAGGAATCATTACGGCTGAGGTTCTTCCTGCTGTTGAGCTGGCACTGCAGCATTTGAGTGAGCAAACATCTAATTTAGCCAACTACGAGCTTCAGTTTCACCTCACAGACTCAGAGGTAACAAAATACAACTTCTGTTTTATGAAATCATTTATTTAGTCACTCTATTCTTCTAAACCCGTAATCTATTAATAACTAGCAGAGGAATTTTGGAAATTGTTTTTGCTTTGTTTTTTGTCTGCACTGCAAAAAATGCTTTTCTTACTTAGATTTTTTGTCTTGTTTCTTGTGCAAATATCTGAAAAGTCTTACATGAATAAGCATTTTCTAGGCAAGCAAAGCATATTGTCTTGTTTTCAGACATAAAATGCCAATATTAAGTGAGTTTTACCTTAAAACAAGCAAATAATCTGCCAATGGGGTAAGTTAAATAATCTTGTTTTTCTTTTTGACATTCAATTATTTTGCTTACCCCATTGGCAGATAATTTTGCTTGTTTTAAGAAAAGGCTCACTTAATTTTGGCATATTATTTCTTAAAACAAGACATTATGCTTTGTTTGTCTAGAAAGTTCTTATTGATTTAAGAATTTTCAGATATTTGGACAGGAAACAAGACAAATAATCTAAGTAAGAAAATAATTTTTTGCTGTGTGTGTAGTAAAAGTCAGTGGGATACAAAACAAACTTGGAGCCCACTGAGTTTCTATCTATCTACAAGTTAAAGATTTGTTTAATTAATTCACAATAGAATTTTATTTTAAAGTATTTAATTGCTAATTAATTAGACTAATCTTTAACAAAGTTACAGAAGGGATTAGTCAAGAGCAGTGAGTGATTTTATCTTTGTATTATGTTTGATTAACTTTAAAGAAAATTCTATTCTTAATTTTGACTTTCATGTCATTCTAAAACCCCAAAACTTAAAATTTTGGTGAAATCTGAGAGCTCCTTGATCATAGACTCGTTAAGAGTGCAAAAAAACAAAACAAAAAAAAAACATGGCTTTGTGGTTCAATCAGAATATGAGAATAATATAAAATGCTTTATTCAACAGTCCTTCGTCTTCTTCTCCTTAGTGTCAGTATAGTGCACATGTTTAAGAGCACTGTGCAGTGAATTTCCTCTTTTAGAAACAAAGCACATACAATGTAATATGTCAGAGGTGTGGCCAAGCATGAAACGTGAACATGCACACTATACTGACACTGGTGAGAAGAAACACTGAGGACGAGAAAAGGCATTTGGTTGCTTTTTTGGGGATTTTATTTTTTATTTTTTTGGACTTTTAACAAGTTAGCGTCAGGGTTCTGCCACTCTGGTCTTGTAAATTCTTGTTTTGGTGGCAGAGTCCAGACACTAGCTGTATCTTGTCCTGTTTCTGTTATTTTGTGTGTCTCTGTGTGCACACGCGCCGTTGTGGGTGTGCGCAGAGCGTGCGCGCTCCAGCATAATGCGGCCACACGGGCTCTTCATGCCTCGCACGCGCGCACTTGTACTCGTATTTGTGTTTTGTTCTGTCAGCATCGCGCTGTTTCATTCTCAGTGTCTCCGTCTAGTTGGTTTAGGTTTTGGTTGATGCTGAGATGAAGCATGCACATTGCATATGTGTGAGCGCACTGTAAGGTGTTTATCTATCGTGTGCTCGTGTCTTGTGTCTGTTGTCAAAGCACGTGGCTCTGTGGTTACATTGTGGTCGCGTGCTTTTGTTGTGTACTTCAGTGTTGTCTTGGTCTTGTCATACGAACACTTGGTTAATGATAATGAGTTCTCTCATTGGCTGCATGTTCTAGTCTTGTTTTATGTGAGCGCATGGCTTGTGTTGTCTCTTTGTGTCATGTGCTCTCCGGTCTATTGTCTAGTCCCACCCTCCTTGTCAACCCATTATTAGTTTATACCTGTTTGTGTCAATTTACTTCTGCTTATAATCACATTATGTCTGCCGTCCTGTGCCAGTTCGTCATCATTTGTCGTCTTTTGTAGCCTTGTCCTGTCTGTCTAGCCCCGTTTCTTACCAGCCTACCCAGTCCAGTTTGTTTTGTGCATTTATTTGTTTTGTTAATGTTTTCCCCCTCGGGGTAGTTTATTTTGCCGTTTATTTTATTTTTACTATTAATAAATTTAGTTCTGCAATTCAGTCCTCGCCCCTTTCCTCTACACAATTGTGACAGTTAGGAACCTTGTTATCAATATAGGATCAGGGAGTTCTCAAATTTTACCTGAAATATATTTATTTGTGTTTTGAAGTTAAACTAAGGTCTCAGGGCAGGGTTTATATAGACATGAGGATGAGTAATTAATAAAAAAGTTACATTTTGGATGAGCTAAACCTTTAAGACATTAATCAATGTTCACTAACATACTCACAATTTTGTCAGATCCATCATGTACTCTGTGCTTGTCATTTCAAGATGTGATTTTTTTTCTGCATGATTTCTAAGAAACTGCTTTATGTACACATTCGGTGTTCAAACATGCATGGTTTAATACGCTTCAAATATACAATAAAACTCCAGATTATACCAAATATTTTACAAAACAAACATTATCATTTGCATTTCATTCGGATTTGCTCATGTTTTTATTGCAACAGTGATCTTATGGCAAATGTGTAGCAAAAAATTACACAATATGTTTTGTATTACTCTTGGTTCCTTTTTGTTTGTAGTGTGATAACAGCAAAGCCCTCAAAGCTTTTTTCGAGACGATATTCAGTGGCCCCAAACCTCTGATGATATTTGGAGGTGTTTGTTCCTCAGTGACATCAGTCCTTGCTCAATCATTGGAGAGTTGGAACCTTGTGCAGGTACTCTGATTATTGATATTTGTTCCATTTATAATGGTAAACTCAAGGAAATTTGTACACACTCATTGATAATCTCACCTAATTCTGTTTCACAGCTGTCATTTGCAGTAACGGTGCCTTTACTGGCCGACAAAAGAAGATTTCCAAACTTCTTCCGTACTGTGCCATCAGACAGTGCGGTTAATGTGGCTTTGGTGAGGTTTCTCAGGCAGTATGGATGGAGTAGAGTTGGTACTTTGACTCAGCGGGAGCAAAGTTTCACAGAGGTAATCCAAGTCTGGGGAAATATGATGAAATAAACCTAGCCCAGGCTGAAACACACACACACACACACACACACACACACACACACACACACACACACACACACACACACACACATATACATATAAATACACCTGCGCCAAATACGTCCCAGGAGCTGTGTTTTTTTGCAGTTTTTGTTTTTGCGAATCCACCAGAGGCCGCTGTGTATGCTTTTTGAGATCTCAAATTTCTCTCGTGAATTCCATTTGCGCCTGCTCTTCTAGCGTAAATGCACCAGAGGCCACTGTCGACTGACTGTTTTACTGACGGATCGACTGACCAATTCTCCTCCTTCCCTAAACTCAACCGACAGTTTTAAAAAGCAATCCAGAAAAGAACAACTCTCGCCTGATTTTTTGTCTTACCCACTATCTGGAACTGTTCTTCACCGGATTTGAACCTTGTTGTCGTCGTCAACTTTTCTCTGCATCTCAAGTCCGCTAACGAACATGGCGAGCTAACTAGACAAACTGGCAAAAGGGGGAAAGCCGTCCATACGGAGGTAATCGGTCAGCTGGTAAGCATAAAAAGAAACAGCATCATACCGCTCTGTAACATTTGTTTTAAAGAAGAAATGCAGCCATACGTAGCTCTGGCTACATAATTCGCGACCTCCAGAAATTTATATAGGGGGACATTATCAGAATGAGTCTATGTTGAATAAACCAGGCTTACAGATTGTAAACTTTCTTTAAAAGGTACAGACAGATTTGAACAGACATCTGGAGGAGGCAAATATCCAGCTTGCAGAAGCAGAGAGTTTTTCTGAAGCCCCCTGTGATTGTGTGAAAAAACTAAAGGTGTGTATCAGATGGGACTGCTTTCCTCACACAAATTTAAAATAAGTCGAAACAACATACTTATTAAGCTTTGGGGACAGCTTGATTGTTTTGTTCAATCCGCTTACATTTGAAAGCGATGAAGTTAAATTAATTAGTGTGAGACAACATGAAGGAATTGTATGGAACTGAAAAAAATACTTATTGGATTTACTCATTTTTTAAAGGCAAGTGACAAACAATTGACATGAGCTGAATTTAAACAAACAAATTAAGTTGCATAACTAAATTACTAACATTACTAAATGCAATTAAATTTGGCACATATTCAGCACAAATTCAACACATATAAATTGTTTGCAACCACTTAGCTTTAAAAAAGTAAATGCAATGAATCATTTGTTTCAGTGTTTCTAAAGACTTACACCCACAGATTACAGTGACTAATGCAATTACATGTATTATGCTCTTTGTTTTTCTTTACATAACAATGATGTAAGAATAGTAATTGCTCATTTTGATCAGAGTTTAGCCGCTAAAGTCTTCTGCTGTGTAAGTACATCTTAGCCATTTATTCCTGAAAATATTGGATCTAATTGACAAGTGATGATTCCATAAAGAACGACATTTCTATGGCTCAAAATAATTTGTATAGTGAGTATAAGTTGTTTAGTGGTGACCTATTTTCAAACCTAAAACCTGGAAAGACTTTAAAAACTTTTTGTAATAGTAAGGTCAATATATATAAATTTATATGAATTTAAATGTGTTTTTGGCTTATTTACAGTCCCACAGCGGAAAAAAACTGCCAAAAGCTTTTGTTTTGTGACTAAATAAGAGAACAGTGTATTCTGAGGACATTAGACATACTTTTAACATTCAATATCATTACTAGTTTTCTTTTACCTACCGATTTTTAAAGCTTTTGTTATTTAAATTAAGATTGGAAGGGTTTGTCAGGTGCTTCATGGGGATGCCATTAAAATTATACAACTGTGGTGTAGTTAATTTATACACTATATTTAGATTTTTTACTTCTGGTTGTGTTTAATGTTTGTACACTTCATTCAAGTATCATACAGTTTTGTTGGTCGTAGAGCATACTTACTGCAATATTTCAGTCAAAAGCCAGTCAATCAAATGTTTAATAGGGGACCAGGGTGATACTAACTACTAGGATGGCCTGTAAAAAAGTATGTAGTCACTGCCACACTCTATTAAAATGTTTTACTCTATTTTTGTCTTTTAAGCTGTGATTTAAAACGTCACTTACCCTCATGGCAAATCAATATGGTCTAACCAGACTAAATATATGGCCAGTTTACATAAAAAATAATAACTAAAACAGTGACAATAAAGGTATTAAAGTCTAAATAAACAAAATATCCTCCACGTCATAGTCCACATCATAATTATAAAGATAACAGCACAGGGAAACTATATCACAATCATCACTTTCAGAATGAATTTTATTCCCAGCTGATA